>NC_071087.1:100343497-100643497 GCF_027358695.1 Spea bombifrons
GAATAGTAGTTTAACAATTGCTGGTGGCCACAGATGGGGGCCTTCCTATAGCAGAGACACTGGAAGGTGATGTGTATTTTGATTAATGGATTGAGACATGGTTGTTATAAGTATTATTTATTATTTTATTGTATTTCTTATTTTAGCCTGATGAGATGTTGGGTTGTAACTGTTGCTGGTTGAAGTTCAACGTCCTAGACCCCATCTAAAAGTGTTTTAAACTCTTTACCGCTTGGCTCAGCTTTACCTCTTAAATTTGTAACTCTAATTTATGCTATGCATAAAGAGCACAGTCTGCAATTTTGTGTTGGATCAGACTGTAAAAGATATTTAGAAGTAAGCTAAAATGTGAGAATGGATACCATCTCCCAGAATAAAAGTAGATTTTTTTCTGTTCCAGATAATTTATCACCTGTTTACTCTTTTTGCTGCTAATTCCTGTTTAATCATTAGTCTGTGTTCGTATAAAAATGATTTCTCAAATTGTCATATTTCACCTGCACTTCCAAAGTTTTGCAAAGCAAGCTGGTTATTGTAAATGTGTATGGAGCCGTGCTATCTCCTCACCCACTGAAACATTCTTAGGCTTTCTGCTTTGAAATAATAAATGCGATAGTTATGATTAACTAATATCTTGTGGAATGCTTCATAGCTGTTAGCTCCCATGTGTTTGTTTTTTTCCACATATTTGAAATGTCTTTGTGAAAAAAAAGTTCTCCATCCTCTAGCCAAAAATATCAGACACTGAAGAAAGGAATGTATTTTTGTTGTAATAAGCCTGGGAAAAACACTGCATCAGCTGGACAGCGATTTCACGAAACACCCTTTCAACACGCAGGTGCCATTCATGTTTTAGCTAGGTTTTTATCCACATTTGGGTGGAAATTAAAAGCCAGAAAGTTCATATATTTAATTCATAAGCAAAACATTTTACTCGCTAGGTGAGCTGAAACTTTGCTGACCTAGGCATTAAGAAGAGCAAGCCTCGCTGAGCTTCTCCCAACAGAGGGGCTAATCTGGTCCTATGTAATGATCAGTAAGATGACAAGGGTCATCTATAAACTATACATTATAGATGACAACACACTTCATAATGCGGGAGCTAAGATGTTTTTATCTAACCTAAATTTTCCTATAAATCAAATCTTACTAAGCTTTGGCAATATCCTTCTGAAAGAATACAGCACAGAGTACTTCTATAAAATAACAAGGGTTACATAAAAATCTTATTTCATTGCAAAAATCTGACTAATTCAATTATTTTTATAATTTAAAAGGTTTTAGTCCAGCCGTTGAGCAGCTCATAAGCTGCTCCG
The DNA here is from genome assembly GCF_027358695.1 of Spea bombifrons. NCBI lineage: Eukaryota > Metazoa > Chordata > Amphibia > Anura > Pelobatidae > Spea > Spea bombifrons. The sequence goes on from NC_071087.1 coordinate 100,344,814, forward strand.
TCTGAGTTTTTGCATGTATGAACATGTCTGCAGCTGAGATGCTAATTTACAGAGACTGTGCGCTGCCTATATAATCTCTGCCAAGAGTTAATATTGCATAAACCTGTTCTTATTAAAATGTACATTAATAATATGGTAATATATAGTGTTGAAGTCTCCAAGCTAGCTAATAAGTATAAAGACAAGGTATGACTTATGTGTAATTTACTAGGGGGTCAGTAAACATGCATTAGAACCAGAAAAAAGTAAAACTGTACAACATTACGAATACTGAAATACTAAACAAGCAATCACTGGTTCTTCTCTGTTCAGTATTGGTGTTTTGTGCAAACCAGATTTAGAATCTGGTATATTTTGTACAATTCTCTCATTTTGTAAAGTAAATTGGATGCAAGATGTTTATATACGAGTCAGACTCGCTGTCTTCTAGAATAAGCCATAAGTGCACGTGAAAAAGGGTAAGGAAGAAAAATAAGAATACAAAAAGACTATTATAAACCAAATTCATGTGCTCGCAAGTGTAAGTGAAAAATAATTATAATGTACTTCCACAATACTTCCTAGATGACTGAGGCAGACCAAAAAGACATCTCATGAGATAGATAAAGCTATCTGTGTAATATGGGAAACCTAAACTTCTCACCACACCTTTGAACATGAGGTAGTTTCCTCTTCCGATGGATTGCAATGTCAATCTGTTCAGTGCATTGCTTTTATAATATATGTCACTGAATTAGACCCTCTAAAAGTACAATTGGATAGGGTTATATTTTATGATTCAACTAAAACTGGTGGATCTTTGAACATACATAGCTATATAACCATTTAAGTCCTTTTAACATTCTGTGATTGCATTGCATTTGTAGCACAGTTAAGTATGCTGACCACAAAAAAATACGCTCACCCACCTTCCATATGCAGCCAGTATCTAGTGGTGAAAGGATTAAAGAGAAAAGATAACTGTATCATGATTTGTAGTTGTTGCAGGCATGTCCGAGAGTTATTTTCTTATTAGTCACCTCCCAGATTCATTCCTCTATAACGCTCCTGCAATCATTCCTTGATATTTTCCTTCTTGTACGGATTAGTGCTGATTGTACACTTGCTTTATTTATTTTTGCTGAATAGGATTTCTGCTATGTAATAACACTGCTAGCCAATAATTAAAGGAAAACTTAAAACAAAACTAAATAAATATAATTTTCACATAATGTAACATTTATGGAAACCTGCATGTGTTCCAGCTGCTACCTTAGCCTAATATACTAGACAAACCCTTGCCATGCCTCTGTGTAGTAAACGTAGAATTTTCGTACAATCGTTTTCATACGAATGCATTTTCATGACGAATTTAACAGTTTTGTCCATACGTCCAAATAACGAATGAACAAATGCCATTTTGCCTGCACTAAGGAGGGACATTGAGTGACCTGATCTTCATTATACCAATCAGCTCACTCCTGTCACACAATGCTGAGGGCCGTGTTGCATCTTTCAAAGAAAAAAAAAAAAAGACTAGTAATGAAGAGAGCCTATATAAGAGCAGAGCAGAGCAGGCTGGGGATCCGTTCCATTTCACTGCAAACTGCTTTGTGCTGCATCTGAGCATTTTACAGAGTGGGATTTTTCTGTGTGAGACTTAGTGAGCCTCAGCCTGCCATTTCTCACAGTGTCTAAGACTCTATAAAGTGTTCATTTAATTTATTCATTTAATTAAGATCATTTAACCAGTCCACTACTATCCTTAACCCAATCATGCTAAGCTTAGTTTGACCCTCTTTCTTATTCCCTATTTAACAACTTCTACATGTTTATTCGAACCGGACTAACAAATGGGATTTCCGAAAACAAAAATGCTGTACGCATTTTGTCTGGCCAGAAATGGAGACAAAGAACCCCCCCACCCCGAAAAGGAACACAAATTTTCCTGCCGGCACCTATGTCTACTCTTAATCCACCTGAGTGATACTCTGTCTAATGAAAGTCTATGGAGCTTCATTAAACATGATTTTATTAGTATTGACAAAAGTTTCCTGGTAGAAAATGAACTAAAGCCAAAATTAAGTGATAAACTATATACAGCCTGCATTTAATCTCAAAGAATGTAGGTTTATGTATTTTTTGTAGACATTAATGTTCCTTTTTATTTGCCCTACTATCACTTTAAATCAGTTACTAAACCAGTTTATCCAGGAAACCAGCTCCCTTCTCTACTGGAAGCAAATTTTTCATGCCGGTATATTTAACACCTTCTGGCACACCAAATGAAAATAACACACAATTTTTATGATGCATTTCACATCTATATAGACCACCTCTTATCAACAATATCCACCCAGATAGGGGATCCTGCTTTTAAGTATCCAAAGGGGACATAATGCTAGCTCTTTGATGCTCCTTGAACAAGGTTTATATTGCTTATATTGGTTTATATTATATTGAGTTCAGCGGAGGTCACAAAGCTATGGGAGGTTTAAGCTCCTCCTATATAGAGATTGTCACTCTTTTTAACCCTTGGTGAAAGAAAAATTTTTCAAGCCAGTGCATGCCACTTTTTTTTGTGGTTGATTTTACCAGGGTCAGATTACTGTTTCTGCATTTTGGTTGTTGATCAACAGTTAATTACTACTCAAAATGCACTTGAAAAACAAGCAGTAGATTTGAATTAGCAATTCTTCCTAAACACTCCATGGGACTCCATGGGTATGTTGCTAAGGAAGTCCCCCTTCCAAGAGGAAGTAGCTGCATACAGGTAGCCATAAGTAGGAGTGAAAAGACAGGACTTGATTAACTTTGGGTGGGGCCATGGGGCAACATTGGTACAAGGGACCCCCCCTCCAAAATAATTGTCAGCTCAGCAGGATTATTACTTTTTTTTCTACAATCCTGGATTTTTCTTTTTAACTCACCCAGGGCCCCCCAAATTCAGCAAGCAACATATCCCACAGTGTCACCTTTGCCCCACACAGCTTGTGAGTGCCTTTTCCCCAAGCAGCTTATCAGTGCCAACCTAACCCCCCAAACTTATACACAGACAAGCATGATCACATACTCTTGTACATAGACATTCATACCACCTACCACCCGCACCCGCTTACCTCACCTCTCACCTACCCAGCAGCTTCCTGTCCAGCTGCTCCCACACTGCACAGACAGCCTTGGTTTCACCGCGAAGTCCCTTGACATAACGTGACCCCAATACGTTCTTGTGTCACTGTGACAATTCAAAATAGTTTACAAAGTGCCCTTCCGATCGGAACCTTTTCTAATCTATTTTGAACCAGTATGAGGAGACATGAACAAGTGGTGGCAGGGGTTGACCCGGGCCCACTAGAGGCATGGGCCCCATCACAGTTGTGACCGCTGCGACCCCTGTACTTACGCCACTTTGTAAAGCACAATTCACTCTGGGATTAGAAGGTTCCAGTTAGGGGCATCACCAGGAATCACATTTAAAGGGCCACAGTAAGGTTTTGTTTCTGGAAAGCTACATGGTTAGAACAGCTAAATAAATGTGCATACACGGTACCAAGTATCTATCAGACAAGACAGTATTCAAATAAATCTTTACATTTCTAAATTGTAAGCTCATTTGAACAGGGCCCTCCTCACCTGCTGTACTGTTATTGTTATACTACTTGGTATGTCCTGTCTACCCATTGTACAGCGCTATCGAATATGGCGCTATATAAAACAATAAATAATAATTTGTCATGGTCATGGAAGCAGAGACCTCACGAAGCAGGTCCTTGTGCTATCACAGTTGAATACATATATAATGGCTTATGTCCTAGAGTGGCAAATCCTATTGGGCAATTAGGCTTCCTATAGCTCCACTGCTGAATGGGCTGATTAAAAGAGAGATCGCTGATCTCCCCAACTTTCCCATTAATACTGTCACATGCCACATGTCCTTAAAAGGTGGGGCACAGGGATATGGTGTCATATCCCAGTGCTCAGCAGTAAGGAATCGGCTTGGATGAGATGGCAGATGGCGCTGACCTGGGTTAAGTCTAGCACAGAACTAAAGATAAATACGGCACAACATAGATAGACACACGAAGGCATAATGCAAATACAATTACACATACAGATGCTTAATAGACACAACTGCATGCAAAACACATCCTCAAATCAGTAAACACACACATACATACGTGCTGATTTCCATACACATCAATCCAGACTATTATCTGCATTGGTTATCTTTGGTACTGTGACTGCAGGCCGTTGTCAGGGGCATCTTTAAACAGTATGTTTCCTTTCAGGCAGATCAACCACTCCCAGCATGATGGAGTGCGAGTCTGTATGATCTCCAAAAAAGAAAAGAGTTAGTGGGTTTTCAATTCCAATTTACTGGACGGTCCAGCCATTAAATGTCAGCAAAGTAATAATATTTTTCATATACGACTCACCTCTCCTGGGAGAATGGATCTGAGTGCTGTTTTTCCTTCCTTACACAACAATGGGTTGACTATGGACAAGTCTACCAGAATGCAACACCCGCTTGTCATCTGTAACGCCCTTGAAATTGGGATGTGGTAGACAAATGGCTGGTCTGTTTTATGGCAGGCTTGAAAGATTTTAGATTAAATTTACATAATATAAATTGTGAACACAGTCACCTTAATAGAATGAACTATATGGATCTATGAAAAAAACTATGAATAAAAGGCTCTGGCTGGAGAGATAAAGTAGTTTCCTGACCATTTTACCCTTTGAGGAAACCAAACAGTGTCTGCCCAATGGTGATAGCATTACTTTTTCAGCACCAGACCTTATCCACGTAATAGCTCATACTAAAACTTCTATATTGTAACCCAGGATGGTTTTTCCACCATCCATACCTTAATTTTTCTCTTCACCCCATTCCCTCTAGATTGTAAACTTGAGAACATGGCCCTTATTGCATAATAATCAGATTGTCCTAGTCTGTCCAATCTAGTCTTGTGACACCCCTTAAACATATGTACTGTAAAAGTGCTGCGTAAATTGTTGGAGCTATATAAATAATAATAGTCTAAATTTAAGATATACAAAATTGAGTATGCTACTTTACTTTTGGTATCAGTCTACTGGTTATTTACGTTCTTCTTTAGGCTGACTGGTGCATGAACTGTGCTTACTGTAAGGGTGTTGGTCATTTTAAATCTAGCTGGCTCCTGTTATGTAAAATACTGTTGACCTTTCAAAAACAGTACTCGTGGAACAAAGCAAAACCTCAAACTGATATGGTGCTTGGATTGATTTCACTTGGCACCCTGATCCTGAAAGGATTTAATTAGGTGAAACAGGGACGTCTATAATAGATATAATAGATATCAACTCAACTTTTCTGGTGAAATAGGTGGCAAATCTACCCCTCTGACTGGCCATGATCAGCAATGGACTATGATGGACTATCAGTAATAAGAAGCCACCTAACATGACATGCAAATTAAGATGAGGACATGAAAAAAGAGCTTGGAATTCAACAGGAGGAATACTAGGGATTAGTAGAATAAATATTATATTTATAATAAAGAGAGGATTGGATGAATGGAGAATGGGTCAAAGGGGGGGGTATGAAAAGGAATGGGTCAAAGGGGGGGGGATAAAGGAACAGTTAAATAAGAGAGGGAATAGATGGTTAAAAAGAAAGACATGGGATGAGATAGAGGAAACAAGAGGAGGAAGGAAGAAACAATGCTTGGCTCTGGCTGTCATTTGCAGAAGCTCCATGCGTCTGTGTGTTTGTCTGTGGGCACACCCAGCAGGGCCCTGGCTCTGCCCTTGGAACTGATCAGCCTGTCCCCTAACTTTTGCACTGTGTCCTACCCCGCATGGTCCCTCGAGGTCCCACTGCCACTATTTTTGATGTAGCTGTTCCTTTTAAAGACAGATGTTTATTTTGCCTGCTCCTCTTTGATCTTCAGAATGTTTTAAACACTCTGCAGAACTATTTGGCTCTGCCTTTTTGAGCTTGATGACACTTTGGCCTGTTTAACGTTGGCACAGACGTTTGCTGTCTAATTTATCACATTATGTTTTATTATTACTATTCAATTATCTTTGCTCAGCCTCGTTCTATAACAAAGTACATTTATTGACCTCAAACATAAGTATTTTTCTTCACTTCTGACTTCCATTCACAATTAAAATGGATTAAGGATGCATTTTGAGTCTACAGAGTGTACTATTTTATCTGTTGTAGCTTAGCTTTTAATGTAGTTTAGAATGTTTTCACATTAAAATGCACATATCTTTGCACTTAATATATCATTTTAATGTGTTCATTGGTTAACAATTACCATAGTTTTAATGTGTCATGTGCTTGGCTTACCAGTTGATGATTTAGCAACACCTAAGGCTTAAGTGAATGTTTAACAATGGTCCAGGTACGCATTAGAATTTCTAATTACATTTTATTATTCTTTGCATTATGGCCATCTGAAATAATGAAGGACACAGGTTTTTCATTGTTTAAAAGTTATCTAGACCATTACCTTTATCAGTATACGACCACCCTAAACATAAAACGATTTTATTTATCCTATGGTATTGGGTGTGCTCTATAGTGCCTTCAGCTAATTTTCTTTGGCTGAATTTTGTTGTATTGACATGAGCTGTTACTTAACATTTTACCCCACAAAAATGAACACCACCTTGCGCCAAACGGTACAATGAGTTCACGACAACCCTCTATATATTACTTAAATGTCTTCCATCTTTGGTCATGTATTGGAGCTTTCTTTGTATTAACCATACCTGGTAATTCTTTGGATTTGACCCATAGTCTCTTGTTGATGAGTGTCTTTGGGCAAAGGGAGCAGCATTTGGCCACGCTCCTTTCCCCCCACACACTTAAAGATGTCTGGGGCTAACACTAGCCCCTATGTGCAATCAACACCATACATACACATGGCTAGCCCTGCCCTTTTTCAGTACATACAGAAATACATACAGTGATTCATTTTTTAGTGATTGATTCTTTCATTTAAGAAATTTTGTTTCTTACATGTGCCAAGCAGGTGTTAACAGCGATTTACAGCTCTCATTTATTATGACATCACACTATTTTATTTATACTTAAACACAATAAACACAAATTAGTGTGAATCTACTTTGAACCTCTCCCTTTTGATGCAAAGTAAATTGCCTTGTTGTAACAAAATGAACTGAATGTGTGTCTCCGACCCTTGGAAGAGTGTCCTTTGTGTTTTTCAGATGCCAATTTGCAATTGTTCACGCTAATTCCAGGGCAGGGAACTGTCAGGCTAAATGGACGAGAAAAAGAAACAGAAACGGTCGGCCTAAGTTTACCAGCCAAGAAAAAGCTACCAACGTTCTGCTCTGTATGTTAACATTTTAGATACATACACCGATAATTATGTAAAAGACACACTTAGCAAGTGTGACCGATTGGCTCATGCATTGCGTGCAGCCGGCAGCAGCACATACATTTGTCAGCCGCCGGCCACAGTGGGCAGTAAAAAGTAATTTACAGGAGCAAAAGCATTGGCAGAGGAACAATTACACTCCCTACACCAAAAGATCACCATGGAAGAGGCTACATTTCCCAGGAAGATAGGAAAATATGTGGCACTGTGTTGGAAACCTTGCTAAGGCACAAGTAGTTGTGAAGGCAAAGCATTTATGTCCCTTTAAATTAATATTGCGACATTTATGGCGTCATCATGCCGAAATGACCAGTTCTCTGCTCTCCAAAAACATTGATATACAAAACCATGTACTAATGTACTAATTAAATGTATAAAAATAACTTCCTGTCAAACTAGAAGAAATTGCTCCCATCCATTTAAAGAACAGCAAAACCACACAAAAGGCTTTTACTGGAGGTCATCCTTGCTTCAGTGCCAGTTTCAACCGCAGACTTTGTCTTATGGAAAATGTTGTGCTGCTTCATCAAGATTTTTAAATGAAAGAAAAAAACTTTTTTTGTTCAGTATTTTACAAGGCATTTATGGTGTGGTTTCATATACCAAATCGGTATGTAAATGAATCATACTCTGCACAGAAACTCATATGCGTACAAAGCTACGGTATCACAGTAGGGACATTTTCTCTACATCTGTATCAGCTAGCAACTGCATAACCACCAAAGCATTGATTTGTTTTTTTTTCTGGGCAGATTCACTTAGAAATAGATATAAAATAAATGAATCATAATAATATGTGAGACTGTGAACCCCAGGGAGTTGATTGGCATGGCATCTGGGTACAGCTGCTATGCAGATTATACATATGGGTCCCTGGGGTGGAGTAATTGGAGAGCAGGGTGGGCCAATGCTCCGTTTCCCCCATGCTGTGGAAATTCCATGCCGGGTTTTCCAGGAGGCAAGAAATCTGCAGGATCTGGTGCAGGATTTCTATGGGGCCGGCGTCGGACAAAGGTGCTGGAGATTAAAAACCCCTGGAGCTTGATACTCAGAGAGACTGTAGGGGGAAGAGGAAGTTACCTGTGCTCCTAGGGCAAGGAGAGGCCCTGAAGAAGACAATCCCTGAGCCAAGTGAGGCAATACCTGCCTGGACATTGTGTGTGCTGTCTGGGGGAGGTTTTCCAGAGCCTGGCGTAGCTGGGTCTGGCTGGGAGGTTGAGTTAGTGGGTGATTAGGCTGGTCAGTCTGGACCAGCATAGTTCAGTTAGACAGGGCTCCAATTGGGAGCTAGGTTTTCTTTTTATGATTTGGTTTTTGGGGTTTGCATTAAAAATAAAGCGCTGTTATGTTCAAAGCTGGTGTTCCTGACTCTGATTGCCCTAGAGGACTGTGCTTAGGACCCCTAAAAGTGACATGTGTGGCCCTCATGCTACAGGGTTTGTCACAAATAATTTATATAAATAATGGGTAAAATAGGCAATCGGGACATGACAAATCGCGTCGCTATTGGGCTTACAGAAACAAAAGGTCGGAGTCCTGCTCAGAGCTAAAGATTCTGATGTTTGTGATGTTATTAATTACAAAAGCAATGATGTATCGAGAGCAATTTAGGGTCCACATTTCCCAAAAGGATTAGGAAACTATTCTTTGACACACATGCCAGTATTTAAAAAACATTCTTTGGTTTGGAGAAGCCAATTTTCTTGTTACATGAGTGTCGTTATTCACTGTAAACAGAATAACAAAACTGAAAACAGATTAGAATGAAACCAAAGTTCCCATGGAAGGCCTTTGGGCCATTTTAAAGCACATGAGTGAAAAAAAGTGTATTTGAAAAGTAGTGTATCTGGACTGTAAACAGTAATGTGAGTAACAAGAGCATGGCTTAAATCACACCATCTAAAAGACGTGTGTATTAACCCTGTAACTGACTGATTTATTGGTTATATGTCACGGTTATGGTACATTGTGAAAAACAGTCATAGCATAAGTGCAGGTTGGTGTTCTAAAAAAGACGGAACTAATGTTCATTGAGTAAGTGTTTGCTGACCTACTTATAACTTAAAATGAACAAATCCCTTAGTATGAAAAATTTATTCCTCCTGCAATTTGAAAGTACTCGGATGTTGACTCTTTCATTGCTAGAGCTTAACTCATCAATGACCAGTAGTGAAGTGAAGCCAACTGTTTCAATGTAGAATTTATATATATTTAACCTATGGGTCAGTGATTGCCAAATAGAGAGATCAAGTTGTTACAAAAAAGAGAGCAATGATAGTGTTTACTTCTTAGATGTAAGCAGAGAAAAGATAGAATTTAGGAATGTGGCAACATCTCTGTGTTACTGTGAGTGGCAACATATGAATCAAACAAATGTCACCCTGCCTAATAAGACAGAAGAAAATAATAATAATAAATAATGTGCCTAATCAATAAAGGAAGACAGGAGAGTTGTGTTTCGGTTCCTTGACTTCACTATCCATTCCCAATAAGCTTCTGCTGCAGGAAGACATTGACTGGCCCTGTATAAAGCCTCCTCATCCATTAAATTATTCTATGTGCAGGGCCAGCTGAGACCTTTATGCTGCAGAAACCTGCTGGTGTTGGCCCGACATGATAAATAGTGAAGTAACAGTGTTAAAAACCACAATTCTCAAGAAAGCTCTCCATACATACCGGTATATGCCAGGTTGTGTCTGTCATGAGGAAGGTGAGAGAACCTTCCTTTCAAATAAACCGTGGTTTTAAATCAAGTGGGCATTTTGCAATGACTTTGCCCCTGTAGGGAATCTCGCCCCGAGGCTTGGCAGGTTACTATTTCAAATTGAACCCCCAATGGCACGTTTGTAAGTGCACATACCCCCCCTTGGACTCTTCCTGGCACCTTTGTATTTTAAGTTGCCACTTGCCGCAGCCTTTTTGACTGGACAGCAGTGCAGACACTTTTTATGATGCTTTTTATGTATGAGCATGTGACCCACAATTTTTTGGTATTGAAAGTTTTTATTACTAGACTGAAAATGGACCCGGATCCCCTGAAAAATCAGCTTTTTGTGAGGTCGGTGTCCTACCCTTTGCAAGGAGCCTCATGCCCTAAATCACTTCTTGGGTCCATCATCTTGAAGAGGGGCCAGGAAGATCTGTCACTCCTGCAGGCCATGGATCAAGGAGGGAAGGGGTCCTTAGATGAAGGATGGTGGATCTGCTTCACATTATGGTCCCTAATGGACACTTTGGCCCTTGTTCCACAGATATTCTATACCATGAGGAGCCCTGGGGAAGGGGGTTACCTTTTGTTTCTTCTTTACAGGTAGGGCATCTTGGTGGACTTAACATGATGCAATATGATGGCTTAGGTACCCAGGCTTAAAAATTCATACTCTGCCTGAAAGCGTGGGCTTGATGTGGAATCCATAACCAAGTTTAAATAACCAGTCTATCCCTATCTATGAAAGACAGACGTTACAAATGGCACAACTGACCGTCACAAAACCTTAAGTTATATGTTATATATATATATATATATCAAATAACAGATGGAATAAGTATCTTGTGATAATACCTTTTTTATTGGACTAACAGAATTTTAGAATGACAAGCTTTCGGGAGCTCTTCTCCCTTTCTCAAGTCTAAAGCATATCTGAGCAAAACGACACATAGAATTCAATGTAGTGTACATTCTATGTGTCGTTTTGCTCAGATATGCTTTAGACTTGAGAAAGGGAGAAGAGCTCCCGAAAGCTTGTCATTCTAAAATTCTGTTAGTCCAATAAAAAAGGTATTATCACAAGATACTTATTCCATCTGTTATTTGATATTGACACCACTGGACTAATACGGCTACAACCTCTACTCTATATATATATATATATATATATATATATATATATATATATATATTCAAAGTGCTTTCAGTCTCACAGGGAGAAAAGGGCTGTGCAAAATTATAATTATTATAACACATACATGAGACAATTTTTTTCTAATGAAGCCATTAATGCCCCTTGGTCATGTAGTCAAGTTTCACAATGTTTGTTGTTGCTGCATCAAGCAGACATTGTGAAACTTGACTAAATGGGTCAGAAGCGTCTATGAGAGATATATATTATTTACTACACTTTTAAATCCCAGGAGCTTCATTCCTTTGGGGATAAGCAGTGTTTGGGAATTCGGGTGTTTCCTGTCATGCTTGTTGTCCCCACGTTGTATGGTAATGTTTCTTCCCGCTAACCCCCCTCACTCCCGCCCTGCCGTCAGCTCGCGTTTCGCTGCCTGGCTTCCCACAGTCTCCCCTGGGTCGGTGTCTGTGTGAGTGAACGTGTTCGCCGGGTCTGACTCGGATCATATTACAGCGGCGAGGTGAGCACGTCAGACCTGCCTGGCTACAAGCTGGGCAGGGCAGGTGGGTGTCAGCAAGGGCTGCCTCCCCGCGCTGGGAGAGTTCCTGTTCTAGGAGGCACGTTACACGGGGAGAGAGTCTCAGTCGAGCTTCCTCCACACCCCATGCAGCCACTTTATCTGTTGAAGGGAAGCGCGCAGGGCTAAGTCCTTTCTCCTGTTTGCACACAGGTGATCACGCTCGCAAGCAGCTGCAGGAAGGCAGAGAAGCTGGATTTTCTTTCTCTACTCTACCTGGTTGATTGCTCCTAAAATGGCTGTCCGACCTCACTACCAGGTAAGTGGGTCACCCGTGAGCAGCGATTACATGGTGTCCTCGCACGGGAACTGGACCAGGCGTGGACTTCTTTCCATGAGAAATAAATCTGGAGTTGGGAGAGCCTGGGAATCTGGATAAGGTAGAAGGCGAGGGTTACCTGTGGCTTCCTTACAATGGAGAGTGGGACAGAACGTTTCTAATGCAAAAAAAGTTGTCCTATAGTCTTGGTCTTCTTGTCTTTCACTCTGTCTGCCCCCCGGAAGGTGAAAGATGGAACCCAAAAGGCTCAAGAATGTGTGTAAATATTTTAGTGCTTTGTAAATCTGGATATTTAATCTCCTATCACAGAAGCCATTGTTCTTTCAGGGTTAGGCTAACCTTGGTGAAATTAACATCTAGTTGATGAGGATATACAAAGCCAAAGTAGAGGAGTAATGGTATGGTCCAGGCCATTGTATACGGACATAGATTTATTTACTCTACAATGGTAGTTTTTAACTAATCCAGGTGGGAACTGGATTACTGCAGTACAAACTCACGTAGTCTGGTGTTTTAAACTAATATATAACAAAACGTTGTAGAACTAGAAGAAAACTACCGTAAATATAAGTCAGTAGAACTTTAGAGTGTAACATCAAATGATAAGGTGGAAAACTAGCTGTAGTTTACAGGCACTAACCGAGCAGAAATAGAGTGGGAAAAGTTAACGATATACTTGCTTTTTTTTTTTTTTTTAGAGAATATGATTACAATTTAGGTCTATAAATACACAACAGAGGGGAAAAAAGAGAGAACCCAATGCAGATGTGGTTTAGCCAGTATGGCTACCTGATTAAGTAGAAGACTTCTAAAACTATTGTTTTGTTTAGCTTAATGAATCTGAATAAGGTTCACTTGTTTCGCTGCTCAGTTAACCGTTCTTAGACTTTGCTTTCTGGTGAAGGGGGGGGTGCCATTTTATCCACTTTATCCACTTTTTTCATAGTAGCTCTGACTTTTGCTGTACACAGTAATATAGGTTATCATATTTATCTTGTTTTGTTCTAATAGACCTCCTTTCTGGAGTCTGTCATGTAGTGTTTGGATGACGTTCCCTGCTGGAACACCACACTGAGCTGATTCTTTACGGCAGTGATGATAAAGTCTGTTCCTCCATAGACTTGAATTTGTCAGAGAGTCTGGCTTGGCTCTTTATCAATGAGCCTTTATACTGTTTACCACTGACGGTATGATAAGGAGTCAGAGTGTTTATCAATTAAATTGGGTTTCAATAACAGAACTAGAACGCCTAGGAATGGCTAATATATAGCTGCCTGAGGACATTAGATTACAAAAACCAAAGAATTGGTGTAAAAAACATTCTCAAAAATGTATTTTAAATCGGATATTAGTAATAAATGTTGTAGGACTTTCCCTTTAAGTGTATAATCATGACTAACTTATTGTTTGTTTTAAATTATGTTGATTGCGGAGTGCACATAGTTTTTGGTATACCCGCCCAAGTTTTATTGACAGTTAAAGCAACCATAGTTGTGTATATGAAACATAATACATGAAATAAGTCCATCTACCAGCAATTTTTTTTTTTCTAAGACAGTCTAGCTTTCACACAGCTGTGTGTATTGCTTGTGATGTTAACCTGACATTGCTATTAGGACCGACATGATTTTGGTCTTGACATGTATTGCCAAACAAATGATGTGGTAGCCCGCCCAAGTATTCCATAGAGACTTTACTATGTATTATGGAGGGTACCCTGGCATGTGTGTGTGCTGCGATAAGCTGGCACTGTTTAATGAATGGTAACTTTCATGTATGGTCTATGTAACTATGTATCATGAAGGATGAGTGAAACTTTTCAGCATGCTGAAACTACAATACTCCCGTAAACTCCTTGTTTGGTGAATATAGCCCAGGGGCTTTGCCAATGCGTGTGATTAGGTTAGGAATAGGTAAAAGCAAAGGGGATAGAGTTGGAAGGATGGAAGAAAAAAACAAAAGATGGGATGAGGTAATGGAAAACGGTGTAGTGTTTTGTGTATTTGTTTTAACCTATGTGTCACTTTTGTCAACTTGTTTTTGCATTTATGTAGCAGCAATTTTGCGGCATTGTACGTGCTGTTTGTTTTCATGGAGCGCCACATATTTCCTTTATGCTTTTTTTCCCCAGTATGGGCAAGAAGACACAAGAAAAACTGACTGTGATAAATTATCAAGTCCATACATGCCATAAGTGTATCTCTCAGTGTCTGATTTCAGTCTAACTAGAAGACTGAAGTATTCCCTTTTCAATATGAAGCAGTGAGGTCTGCCTTTTTAATAGACATGTGTATGTGTGATATATATATATATATATATATATATATATATATATATATATATATATTGCCCATTTACTGTTGATCTTAATGAGGAGGTGTTAGCCATATTTTCTCTTTTCAGTTCAGAAGCATAACTGAGGCCTTTAAAAGGAACACACATCTACTGACAGAACCTTTCCATTAACTTGAAATGTTTTAAGCCCCCCCCCCCCCGTGACTCCCCAGTGTCCACATGCTTTCCTTTTAAAACACTCTGCACACTTGACCCTGGTCGTTTCAGCTTCATGAATGTTAACTTGTTTAGCAGGTTAGCACAACATTGTCCTTGGAGGGTTAAATCTTGAACCCAATTTCTAGGGTAGAATGCAGTGGGAAAGTGCACCTTAGCTTGCACATCAACCTCTTTCACATATATTATTTGTTTTATGTAGTGACATTGTACTGCGGAGCTCTGTACAATAGGTTAACAGGACATCATGAGTAGTATTTAACATAACAATTTCACTTACAAGAGCTAAGGAGGGCCCTGCCCAAACACGCTTACAACATATATATCTGACACACATCCACCAGGGAAATGAACAGTGGTTCCTTAGCGAAATACAGTTCATTTACATGAAGGATAGTCATCAGGAAAGCAAACAATGTTTACATACAAACTTAGAATTTGATGGCAGATAAGAGTCATCCAGTCCATCTAGTCTGCCTATTCTTCCCAATGTAAAGACTCAGACCTTAATCAGTCCTTGGTCTTATCTTAGATGCAGAAAAGCCATATGCCTATCCTATGCGCGGTTAAATTCCATTAGTGTAGTAACATCTACCACTTGGCTCTATTGCTTATCTACCACGCTGACCATAATGTTTACTCCCCTAATTCCAGAGGAAAAGATAATGTGGATGTTATTCTGCCCCTTTAAGTTTCTATCTAACCAATCAAATAATTGTGTTAGCCCAGTGTTTTGTCCAAGGTAAAACATTTTTAATTAAGAGGTCTCTTGAAACCTCCCATAAATACATCTGACATCTGACATCATGCAGCTGCTTTCTTCAAAAAAACATAAGGCTCAGGGATTTTTACTGACTAAGAGGGCATGCTTCCCAGGAATTTGGGAATGGAGATATTTAAGATAAAGTGATCTCGGCAAATTCCAGGCTTTTTGTTTTTTTTTGTTTGTTTGCTTGGTTCCTCCTCATTTCTTCCCAAGACCTCTATGGGTCACTGTCACTAAGCTTGAGCAATTTGAAAGCGGAAGTATTGCTAATGATAAACACGCTTTTTGAGGTTTTGAAGACAGACTTTTCTTTTGATGAGCCACAAAGAAAACAGTGTACTAGATTCTACATATTCTACATACAGTGAGTTTTTTTTATTATTATTGCAATGAATAATGCCAGCATAAAGGCGTAATGGTCATAGATCCAACTGAATATCTCTCAAAATTCCATAATGCTGTTGTTGGAATGTGACCTTTTTTCCCATTTCAGGATCGACATCCTAAAAATAAGATGAATCACTTCCTTCACTGTGCCATTAAGTTCCGTTTAGGTCTAATTAAATGATTGTATAAAGACTTACAATACAAAGCTGGGCTACTTCTCATCCTCTTATAAATGTTCATGTCTCCTGGAAAGTGTTTAGCTGCCCCCACCTGCAGTCTTTCCCTACTGAGTACTTATAGGTAAATACCTATTCTGCCCCCTAATGGCTTGATGACCCGTGGCCTGCTTACCAGGCTAGCGTTTCATTGTAACAGACAATAATGCAGAAAGGCAACTAGCATATTGAGTAGTAAATTACCTCCTTCCTATGAAGTAAAGGCACGGAGCTCTGTGGTGCTCAAATGAACTGATACTAGATGGTCTTTGATGAAGCGCCACTAGACATGAATACATAAGGTTTCCCATATGGTATTTTCTTTTGTTCAACTACCTATGTTGTACTTTTTCTGGGACAAGGATGAAGTGTTACTTAAAGTGTTAAACTTAAAGTAGACTTGTTCTCCAAAAATGTGTGGTTGACAAGGACCACTGCAGGTAATATGGCTGCCTGGGTGCTGTGTGCACACTCATGCTTACCTAGATTGCCTTCTGTTCAGTCCCAGAATGCTGAACGGATACGTGTCATTCTCTGACATAGTGGAGTTGATTATGTTACGGGTGTGCATCGTATTTGCAGTTGTTAATCCCTATGTCAAATTAATGCAGCATAAAAAATATGGGGGGGGGATTTAATATTCAATAAATAGAATTAAGTGCCTGTAAAATCCCAGGTTAGTAAATACACCCAACGGCGGGATATGTGCATGTATGTGTATATATAATACACACAATTATATATATATTTTTTCTTTTTTACATATGGTTCCATATTGTACTTGAGACCCAGGAATATGTTTTATCTAAATGGACTTAATCATAGGTTATGGACATGTTTTGTACATTTCTGGGAATCTATCTTGCCATTTGCTGCACTCAAGCAATGCCTTTTCGATTTTTTTTATTCTTGTACAACAATAAAATAACATACTCGTGTCTGTGGACTGTGAATGCAGGCTTGCTTTGGAAATTATGATTTTGATGTATGAAGTGATCCTGCTGATATGATTGTGCTGCGCAGTGTGATATAAGTTAAGTGAATCAAATTCCTGGCACACATCTCAGTGGTTGGCTAATCTACTCAATGCTTGTGCCGTTCGCTAAATTATAACCGTGCGTGGCATACACTT
Source organism: Spea bombifrons (assembly GCF_027358695.1). Taxonomy (NCBI): domain Eukaryota; kingdom Metazoa; phylum Chordata; class Amphibia; order Anura; family Pelobatidae; genus Spea; species Spea bombifrons. The sequence continues at coordinate 100,361,900 of NC_071087.1, forward strand.
ACTGCCTGCTTCTAAGGAAATGTAAAATATGTAGTGCTCTCCATACAATGAAGCAGGTCTCTGGGGAGGGTTAAAGTACTCCTTGAAACATTCTTTCTCTTGTGTAATGTTGTAATTTTTTTCCTTTTAAATTCTTCTTCTTGGATTTTGAACACTAAAAAAGACAAATGTAAAATGTTGATTGTTATAACGTTAGCAGATATTAAATTCCTATTTGTACAGTTTCTGAAATATGTTTGGCTGGTAAAATAAGAAGTGACTATATCTGAATGACACAACTTGTAAGCACTACCCTTATGATTAAACATACATTTTGTTTGCCAGTGCAGTATTTTTATAATTACGAGGCTAAAGTGATTGATGGAGACTAATTAGCGCTCCACATGCACCAACAAAGCGGCGTCATCATACCGTCTAAGTGTCCCTTTCGTCCCCTGGTGTCCCTCTTTTTAGGAGATCAGATATCTACAGCTGGAAAATATGTAAATGGAACAGATGTGTTTATAGCTTGAATTGTGTGAATATAATACATTGTCCTCAACATTCTTAATCATTTTGATACATAGATTCTCAGTACGTGGTACCTAAAACTGAAACGTTTTGTGTGCCCTAGAGATAAGTAACAGCTCTCTGGAATGACTTATCCTGAATGTTCCTGTGCAAGTATGTGCTGAGGAGTATTTGAAAGCTGTGTGTTTGTATGTATCTATATATATATATATAATATGTCTCTAATGACATGTTTTTATGATTGTGTGTTCCATATGCTTTTTATCAGATATATACATATATAGTGTAGAAACCCTCTGGGCTAGAGCTAATATATACAACTGCAAAGGTGTATTAATTGTTCTGAACTGTGAAATGTGATTCATAGCTATATACATAACATTTTTAACTATTGTTTTTTTTTCTCCACAGGGATTTGGGCTAGAAGACATGGTATGGGAACAGTACACAGTGACATTACAAAAAGTAAGAGTGCATTATGGCAACGTATCAGCTTTTTTATGTACACACTTTTTTTTTTTAATGCATATTGTACATGCTATATTTTTGTATTGAACCGCATGAAGGATACATTACTTATACACATGTATCCACGCTAGAAAGTAATTTCTTAATATATTCACGAGTGCTATGTATGAACTTGGTGACCACCAGCATTTCCTACTACTTGACTTCACAGGGTGAGATGCCACTTGGTCAAAGTGATGACCTAGCAGCATACCGAGCTCTAGTCTCCTACAGGGAAAAAAGTGGAGGCGTAGACAAAAATTCTCACCTCTACTTCTTACAGGTCAAAAACCTGTTAAGGTCACGTATATATATTTCAACAGATACTTACTATTTAGTCACATTTTGTTAATTTTTGTAAAGCCTTCCCAACATCAACATTTCTTTTTGAAGTTCACATTCTCTCTGGAGACATGGTTTGATGGTATCTTGTAGCAAGACAACTATGAAGTTGTTTTTTCTTTGGAGCACTGGACAGCCAAACCAGTCAGTCCCCTTCTCACTTTTCTTAAATGTCTTTAAGACATCAGCTGCTTGAAAGAGTATTCACAACATTCAATCTAGCTAAAGTGTCAAACATACAGTATGTGGCGGGATATGCCATACTAGTATATGATGTTCCAGATACAGTAGCTCAGACCATGTGGCTGGTGGAGGAATGATGAGTAGATTATCCACTAAAGCGTCAGGGGTATTTAGTCATTTGCATAGTACCCTAATGGATAATCTAGCTCTAAACCCTTGGAGTCCCCAAGTCCCCTTCTGTCTCACTCCCTGTCATCCAGTTGCCTGCCTCTCTTCCTCTCCTTAACTTTTTGGAGGCTGTTGTGTTCAGTCTCCAGGTTTTTGGCACGACCCTGGAGTCTCTTGCCCCGTCCCGGACCGCCAATGCCTTTTGTACCAGTTTGTTTCATGCAGTGTTATTGTTGGTAATCTGGTATTTTCCCCTATTGTGAAAGCTTTACAGAATATGCTGGCACTCTATAAATAAAATGTAAACATAAAGTCTGTACTTGGCTTAAGGGAAATAGACTTGACTTTATGTAAAATACATCAAAGACTTCAGATTTATTATTTTATATGGGATTGTTTTCACGGCATAATGTCTGCAAGTCTAAGGCTTTATACACGGCTCATTAAGCACTGTTTTTCAAATAAATGGGTATACGTTGGAGTTTGAATAAAGTAGTAATTACTTCAGGGAGCCGGCGCTTCTAAAATCTAGCAGTCTAAGTATTTGTCGTTTTATATAGTAATGAAAACAAAAGACTAAAACTACTGTTATAAGCCAATAACACGAGTTAAAAGAACCTCTATGATATGAATTCACCACATTTCCTTACTGCCAATTTAACCAATATCTAGAAAAGGTGGAAATGCTACGGAGGATGCTGCTAGGAGTGGAGAGTGACTAGCGAGTGCTTATTACATCATTACTTTATAAAAATGAGTTGACTAATCATTGGCTTTTATAGCATGACAAGTATAAGCCTCTGATGATAGTGTCATCATACTCTCCAGCAATGTACAACAGCATTGTATTTTATTTTTATTTTATGTTGAGCTATAAATTTACCAACCGGTACAGCTGACACGAAATGTTGTCGAACAACATGCAAGACTCAGGAAGCATTTTATATTGAGTTTGTAATTAACGCACAGGCACTTCGCTCTGTGATAAAAGGTGTTCCAGACTACTCACCGCGACAGTTCTAATGTATTATAAATTAATGATGTATGTGTGCCACTCATTCTAAAGGTACCGCAACGTCCTTGTGCGCGATGAACCTGCTTTCTGAAACAGACAAATGACTACGCATGCAAAGGCACACTCCCGTATCCATACTTGTATTCTCTATACTTTCTGTCCTAGTAACTCAAATCAGTGTTTTTTATGCATTGGAATTCATAATCCATAGTTTACAAACTGATGTTTCATCAAGTTTAGTCCCCAGACTCTTGAGCGGAGAAAAACCCTGCTGAACCTGAGCTTCCAGGAAGCTTCCCAGAGTCGCATACAACTAATACTAACTAAAAAAAAATTGGCTCCCATAACTCGGGCCTCCTAAGAGAAAGCGATTTTTCTGCTAGTGAAAATCTCATCTAATTAATGGATAGCAAACACTTTGTACGCATCTAGTCCTAGATTAAAGAAGTTCTTAGTTAAAGGTCTTCATTCTTCAAAGAACCATTCGATCTATCTAGTCTGCATGTTTTTCCTGATGTAAAGATTTGGCTTTATGCTTTTCCCAAGCATTTTTTAATTTTTGGGCTGTCATTAGGTCTAGGACTAGCCCTGCGTGGCATGAAATAACCTGTCCGTTGACCAGGTTCTGCAGCATTCATAGCCAAATCTGAGGTTGTCCGGTTCTAGACATAATGTCCCAAAGGCTTTTCTAATTCAGGACCACCTCTATAGGGTGGTAGAGAGAGGCTTGATCGAATTCTTACAGATTTCATGTCTCTATATCTACGCTCTAATGCCAATCCATATGAATCTGTTTCTGATGCTTTGTTGTAGGCGTGTTGCTGTGGTGTGCCAGAAGAAAATGGCATTTGCAGGTCAAAAAATTATTTTTATTGTTTTTGTTTCTGCCTTTAGGATCTAAGAAAAGGATTTGGCATTGCTGTTTCTGGAGGAAGAGATAATCCACACTTTAAAAATGGTGACAACTCCATTGTTATTTCTGATGTTCTTCCTGGAGGTCCAGCAGATGGTCGTCTTCTGTAAGCAAAGTGTTTTTTCATTAACATTAAAAAAAAAAAAAAAACGTTTTCATAAATCATAAACTTATTAATGGCATAGTTGTCATGAGACACAGTGGCGCCTGTTAGAAGTTGGTGTTCTTCAATATAATACATTTTTTTTAACAATCTTTTGATGCCATTCCATGCAGTTTCCTAGAAATGGTTATTAGTATGTTTTTATTTATGCAGCATCAACACTCTGCAGTAAGGAACAATAAGGTTATACATAAAAACTGCCTATTTAAACAGACGTGGAGGACTCTGCTATCTAGTTCCATTGCCACAACTCTGCTGTTAGTAGGGCAGTTGTTCAGAATGGCCCTTAAAGTAAATGAAATGACCGCCTACCACACATGGCTGCTCCACCAAAGCATAACAACATAGTATGCAGGCCATTTTATTAAGCATTGTCGGGGGCATTATCTAAAGGCACTGCAATTATTACAGGTGAGTAGACTCAGAGGTGCTACTTTTGGGTAGCAGGCACCAAGAAAGAAAGAAAGAGAGTGGCAATTTCAAGTGCTCTTTTCACTGCAAAACTTCTGCCAAAAAATAAAAAGGTTAAGACTTTTCACTTCCTTTTTCTAAAGATTTGCAGTCTATTATTGCCACATTATGCCACGTCTCCCCTTTTGTCTTGGCCTGCAGCAGAAATCAAGTTGTCTTACTTCAACTACCACTGAACCCTGCATTTACACATTTTAAGTACAATTACAGAAAAGGGGCAAGCTTTTTAAACTTAATGATGGTAAATGATGGACCTGTGTAGGTAATATCTGATTTTCTTTCATTTTCAATATTTAGGGAGAACGACAGAGTTGTTATGGTTAATGGGACCCTCCTAGAGAACGTTCCTCATTCGTTTGCCGTTCAGCAACTAAGAAAATGTGGGAAAACAGCGGTTTTGGTGATTATTATTATTAGTTATGGTTATTATTATTAGACTTGGCTCAGCAATTATTTGACATTATAAAAGTATACCTAATTACCTGTCCTGTTGAAGTATCAAGGAATTTGCACAGTTAAGCATGTTTCTTGAACAAAATTAAATTGGGACATTATTATTGGCACAGACAATTTTGTTGGATGAAGCTTGTAGAAAATTATTTAGTGGAGTGGGTATATGACCTGATGTAGACAGTCCAAGCTCTTTATTTTGTTACATGTTGACAGGTTGTCAGAAGACCACGCAGGGTGCAAATGGGCATGCCAAGCAAGTCTGAGCCTGCCCTGGATGTGATAGATGATTATACAGAGTTTGAGAGCAGGACAGCGTACACTGCTTACAGCGACAGAAGTGGGTTTGGGGGCTCCCAAGGTCATGATCCAAGTCCAGAAAGAGCTTATAGGAGGGACCAGGAAAGAGGACCATACTATGAACGTGGTTATGGAAGCAGAGCCAGAAGCGTTGACCAGGATCTTAATATAGATTATGGACTTAGACAGGATCAGGGTCGTGGCAGAAGTATGGATCGTGGTCTTGATGATGATGGTGGATACCGGAGAGACCAAAACCGTGGTAGAAGTATAGAGCGTGATCTAGATGACGACCGTGGATACAGGAGAGAACGCAGTCGGGGCAGAAGCATAGACCGTGACCTAGATGATGACCACGGTTATAAGAAAGACCGCAGTCGTGGAAGAAGCCTTGACCGCGGACTAGATGACCCACGTGAATACAGACAGGATGAGAATCGTACCAGGACATTAGACCGTGAAGGTTATGGGAGAAGATCAGATTATAGTCCAGACCCAGGTTACGGCAGGAGAGCCTCCCCGGAGAGGAAGTATGAAAAGGAAATCCAGAAAAGTCGCAGTCGAGACAAGCTCCAGTCTCGTAGCCCGTCACCTCCTCATCCGTATGAAGGCTCTGATAAAACAAACTGTGTTCTCCTAACAAAGAAGAAAGCAAATGAAGGTAATCTACTTTCTCAATCTGATGCCATTTGTCTATCATGTCTCTCCTTTTAAATTGTCTGGTATAAGAAAAAACAATATGCATTCCAAATATATGTGAATGTTTTATTTGCTCTTACAGAGTATGGTCTTCGACTCGGCAGTCAGATCTACATTAAAGGGTTGACAAACACAGGCCTAGCAGCAAAAGATGGGAATCTGCACGAAGGAGATATTGTTCTTAAGGTAGTGTGCATGTTTTTTGTTATATAATGCAGCTATAAGTAAGTGGAAATCAACATGTTATGCCCGCTGGGAATGTTATGTGAAATTGTAAAGCCAACAGTTGATGATAAAAGTATATTTGATTAGAAAAGCAACTTCAGCTTCTTGCTTGGCGGATTAAAGCTTCCAATAGTTTTTTACTCTCTACTGAGCCATTTGAGAGAAAAAGATCTCTAATGGGGAATTAGAGATCAGAGAACCATTTTCCCGAATTTATCAAACATTACAAAAGAATGCAATATAAAATTGAAGTAACTCTAATATATTCAGCGGTGCCTTGAAACAAAATAAATATAAAAGCCATGTATTAAAGTACAATAGCCAAGCATACAGTCAACATAATTGATTTAAAGCAGACTTTATTAGTCCTTAAGAACCTGAACAGTGCATGGAAACAAGGGTGGATGAATTATTAAATCATTTACTTTGAACTAATCCACCTGTTTTTTTTTGGTTTGGTTTGTTTTGATATTATTTGTTGTATATAGCACCACCATATTTGGCTATGTAATACTGGGTAAACAGGACATAAGTAGTATATAACAATATGACTTACAGAAACAGGTAAGGAGGGCCCTGCTCAAAAGGTCATACAATCTAGATTGATCATGATTAAGGAAGATCCGCCATATGTAAAATGGATCCTGAAAGCCTGGAGGATTGGAGCCAGGGCCGGCCGAAGACTTAACGCCGCCTGGGGCGAAGTTTAAAACGCCACCCCCCCCCGCCGACGCCGGGGGGGGGGGGCGGTCGAAGTTTAAAACGCCGCCCCCCCGCCGATGCCGGGGGGGGGCATTTTAAACTTCGCCGACGCCATAATCTACGATTCCCCCCCCCCCCCGGTACTTACCTTTAAACAGTCCTGCGGCGAGTCTCCCTGCTCTGCCACGGTGCCGGCTTGTAATGCTGAGCGCCGGAAATTGACGTCACTTCCGGCGCTCTGCATTACAAGCCGGGACCGGGACCGGGACCGAACAGGGAGACTCGCCGCAGAGGAGAGAGAGAGAGGGGTGCCGAGCGGGTAAGCGAAAACCACTCGGTGCCCCTCTCTGAACAATTGCCCCAGTCTGCCCCATTATAGGGCCGGCCCTGATTGGAGCTACTCTAGCAGATGTACAAGTTGTCTGCTGTTCTGTATTTGTGGTCTTTTACACAGCTGAGGTATATAAAAAAATGTTGTGTGTTTGCAGATAAATGGTATTTTGACTGAAAACATGTCATTGGCTGAAGCCCAGGCCCTGATAGAGAAATCGCGAGGGAAACTGCAGTTGGTGGTCTTGAGAGACAAAAAACAGACCCTTATCAATCTCCCATATGTGGAAGATAGTGATTCAGACATGGATGGTAAGACAAACTATAATCCAGAGCTTATATTAGAACATGTTTTGTCTCTTAATGAGTATTTATCATACTGTATGCATTTATTTCATGATTTTGGTTAAAATGTATAAAGAAAAAATACTCATGATAGGTACCTAATTTTTTTTTTTTTTTTTTTTTAACTATTTGCTCCATATTATTATTGCTTATTTCTGTCTTATCAACATTTTATTTGTGGACACATGCATATAAACATTATTTACACTTGGGTTCCCATACTTGCAACATTAAACGTAATTCATTATACAGATATCGGGAAGCTGATCCTTGCAATGCTTGTTCTGGTCCCTAGTAGGACTTCCCTCGCTGTCCAGGGACCCTAAGCCGTAGCCTAGGTTGCGTATAATCTGCATAATTGTCTGGACAGATTTAGGTCTATTTGCCCTTTGTTAAAAATAAATGTCCTTAGGGTTAACACATCTTACTGATTAAGGTAAATGAGAGGGTTTTTATTTTAATGTTTTTTTAAAATGTGGTTTTATATTTCAGTCGACATCCCACAGGGAAATAAGAGGAGGAATCCAAGGTCTAGGGAGGCATAAATAAGGAAGAAGTGAGTATGCACTTAAAGCTTTTAAATAATGCTTAAATATGAAGCATAATGCATTTCTAATTGACTGCACTGTTACACTTCTTTTGCGTGACACATGGCTTTACTTTGTCAGGTTCACATGATTATATGCACCTTTTCCCTTGTTAAATGTCTATGGTAAAAAAAAAAAAGTGACAGAAGAGGAAATATACAATAATTTACACTTAACCTTTAAATAAGATAAACTATAGAAAGGTGTGCTGTCATTGCAGAGCAAATACTGCTCAGTTAAAATATTACCAAAAGTGAGAGAGCTAAAACCACAACTGTACCTCAAGCCCTCCTAACAAACTCTCTTTAGTACATTAACCCCAGTGTATGGGATGGATGGAGTTTCCTCAGACTCGTAAGGGGGGACGGGACGATGGAGGAGCATGGTGCCTAAACCCGACTTCAACTCCTTGACTTCACTATACCTTTATGAAGACATACTAGTATCTAGATCTTTAATCTCGGTTATGAGTATAGGTGTGGCTTACTATTTTTTTTTCTCTCTTCTTGCAGGCCATGCCAAGAGATCAAATATCAGATCAACACCACTGTCTGCCCTTTAACCAAAGATTAAAAAATGAAATGATTAGTAGTTTTTGTATTTCTTTACTATTAAAACATAATTAGCCAGAAACAAATAAAAATATTTTTTATTTTCAAATGTCTTGTATAAAAGTGTGCTTTATTTTTTATAAGAATTGGAGGAAAAATTGGGGGGAAGTCTCAGGTTGAGATAAATTTGTGTTAAGACACTTCTGTATCCATAATTAAAGTTGATTTCATTGATCCATGTGATAGAAGCTTCCCATGTTTAGCAACAACTGTTCTGGTTGAATACATGCATACATGTTGCGTTTGGGTAGGGTATGCTCTTCCACGTTGAGGCTTACTATAGTAATCTGAGGTGAGAGCCTTATCATTCCTAGTCAATAAAATCTTATGAAACACTTGTGTCCACAGCTGTGAGGCTGACTGGTATGTCCATCAGGCATGTATATATGAGCCTGGTTGGTTAATAGTAGGTGCAGCTTCTCCTGTTTCACTCCAGTACCGTTTAGAATAGAACAGAAAGTATGTAAACATGGTTATGAATGAGGCCCAGCTATGTACCAAAAAACAGCTATAGTGCCAAACCATTCCTGTTAGGAGTCTGCTGATCGGTTCCTGTTCGATCTACATGTATGTACAGCCTCATCTGTTGAATACATTTACTTTAAGCGGGTGGCTTTTCTATGAGGCCGGCATCAGACACAGGTGCTGGGCATTAAAAACCCCTGGAGCTTGATACTCAGAGAGACTGTTGGGGGAAGAGGGAGTTTCCCTGTGCTCCCAGGGCAAGGAGAGGCCCTGAACAAGAAGACCATCCCTGAGCCAAGTGAGGCATTACCTGCCCGGACCTTTGTGTGCTGTCTAGGGGAGGTTTTCCAGAGCCTGGCGTAGCTGGGTCTGGCTGGGAGGTTGAGTTAGTGGGTGATTAGGCTGGTCAGTCTGGACCAGCATAGTATAGCTAGAGAGGGCTCCAATTGGGAGCTAGGTTTTCTTTTTATGATTTGTTTTTTTGGGGTTTAAGCGATTAAAATAAAGTGCTGTTTTGTTCAAAGCTGGTGTTCCCGACTCTGATTGCCCTAGAGGACTGTGCTAACTGTGACATGTATGGCCCTCATGCAACAGGGTTTGTCACAGCACTCACATGGCTTCCTTGTGGTAAGAAGTTAAAGGTGTGGCATATGCCCCAATCCCAAACCAGACTACATAGAGACTCTGCAGTTATGGGAGATTAAGGTGTGGTGCAGTCCAATTAACCTGCTGTTTGGGTGTTTCCTCAGCACTACAGGGAACTTGCAATTTAAGATATTTAATCATGGTTGCCATCTGGACTACTTTTAATTAGGTAGCGCTAGAAACCAACTATTTTATATATATTTTTTTACAGTGATGCTTAACAGTGCCTGTTTACCGGTAGGACAAGCAATTTGTAAGGCAAGCAAAACCAGGGTAAATGTTCTGGATCTGCAACTGTCTTTTAATTTCAAGAGTAGTAACTAGACGCAACAAATTTTTATTTTGTTTTTGCCGTGTTCGTTTTTCGGGCAACAAATTTGGTTTATAGGCCGTTCATTTCGGACAATTTTTGATTTGGACACTCATAGGGCGTTCCTGACACCTTCTGGACTCGTGTTTCGTTATAGACGTTTTTTTTTTTTTTTTTTTTTTTTTTAATAAGGTTCCCCCCCAGAGAAAAGGCAGTCAAAGAAGTGCAGCAAGAGTAGTAGAGCATTGGGCCTGGTCAGACAGACACTGGCAAATTATAGGAACATGCAGGCCCGTGGAGCAAGTGTGAATTTCCCCAATATAATATATAATACATATTATCAATATTTATCGATGAAGAATAATAGATATAACACAAAGCTAATAAAAAATCGACTTGTCCGCAAATTACAGGTTTGGCTAGTAGCAAAAATGGCCAACTGTCTTAATCAACTAAACGCTGCTCAGGAACTGGGGAAAAATGCAGTCCCTGCAACGCACTCCAGTAGTCACTACAGCTTCTCCAATCCACCGCACAACAGTACATTTTCTGCACTAAAATAAACTATTAACTTGCAGTATTGTATATGAGTAATGAGCATCAATCTCAGCCTCTGATTTTTGGAGATACATCCGAATGCACAAAAAAAAAACCAGACAGTTTTCATTAAAAAAACTAATTTGTAATAATCTGAATGCACAAATCATAGTCATCTGCACTTTCAGCCAATGTTTGTCCATATCATTGTTCGCTATACCACCCCATGCTTGGGGTCACCTGTTTCATGCCTATGAGCTACACTCTGTGCGCACTCTTCTTTTTCTCCATCATACATACGGTCTCCATTATTCTCTCTCCACATCAGCTCTGTTGGATAATGTTTGTTAATAAAATTCTAACTGGAAACTGCTTTCCATTGCACTGAAACAGATCTCTTGTGAGCATGATGGTATCAGAGTAAACCTGACTATAGAATTGTGAGGATTTAACATGTATTCTGCACTGTGCCATGAGTCAACTTGCATGATCCCATGCCTTAGTAATGTGATGTTTCACAATAAGCATTGTTTCTAAACTAAACTGTTACATGTATCACTTTTCATGAATAGGTTGTGAGGTTCCATCATAATTGGATCATCAGGCAGGTGCAATTTTTTTCTGTCCATAAATAAATTGGACAGGGGCAGAAAAAGAAACCTTCAGATTATCGGAATGATTATGTAGTAATATACAATGTATTTTGTGCTGATACAAATACAATATTCTAAAGAAGCTCCTGGGACCACCCAATCTTTCATTCAGATGTCAACTTGGAAATGTCTCGACTTGCTTTGCTCAGAGGATTCTATGCACAACAGGAATGCTTGGTGTCTAATTCGTGTTTTACATCATACTGTGATCATTATGCTGAATGACAGCTGTTCCAAGAGGAACGCTGGAAGTTTAGTTCAGCGCCATAAAAAAGGTCTTGTACGCAGTAAATAATCAGCACGTGGTAGATAGCAAGTTTATAGTCATGTGAATACACTAATGCACACGTGCTAAATGGAAAATGTATTTTGGAAATTGACCCATCTATAGGTTATTAGCCAGCATGGCTATGACTCATTCCTGAGGAAATGTTAGACATGGGCTGCTAGCTTTGCACCCTTCTCATGTGCTAAATACATACCATACAAAGAGCTAAATAACACCCTCTCCCCCAACACACACATGTGTCCTGTAGGTTCTGGCATTCAGGTTTCTATTTCAAGAGTCTCTGGGGAAATTTTGTACAGTATCCAGGTACGATGTTTCAATGCTGGGGCTAGCCAAATGGCCTAATGCTATATTATACTAGTTGGCATTTGCATTTCACTTTAAAGATTAAAATAATGTCAGGTAATAGGCTACATAGTATTTAGCAATTTCATGAAATGTTAGTTACTCATTAATAGGTAAAATGATATGGTACCATGTAGTAGTAGCTAACAGACCACCATGTACCTGTGCAACTTGAGAACTTTACTAGGTAGTAGGTGATAAAGGCTAGCCACAACTTCCCCAGTTTACAAATCCTATGGTGTTTGTCCTGTAATGGCTGGTTGTATATCATGGGAACTGCAGTCAACAAAAATTTAGTACAACCCCAGCTTATAACTATAACTCCCATTCAGGTCAGCTACCAATATGGCTGCTGAATATTATTATAGATGCAGTCAATAAAAGTTAGTGTTTGCACTAAAGGCGGGGACTCATTCTGGCTGCATGGGGTGCACAGAATTAAATAAAAGCTTTGTTTTTCAGCTACGTCGAGTTAACCTACCCTAAACAGCCTACTGCTTCTCCCTCTCGTGCTGCTGCTCCAGTGGGCCACTTTGAATTTCCAGGGGAGGGGCAAATGCCCCATCTTGCCCCCCCTACTCTGGACACCCATGTGTATTTGTTTGTCATACCCTTTGTATGACAAGTGTATGAAGTGTTGCATAAGTTATTGTTTTCATTTTTATTTAACGTAACTTTTATATATTTTCAAAATGCGTTTAAAACCTTTGTTCAATTACTAAAATGTGATTTGAAATAAAACGTGATCACGTCTTCTGAACTCTCCATTATAACGTGCCACACTTGGCAAGTTTCTTGTGCAAAGGGAATAAATCAGAAACTGGCTTTTTGTAGTACACAGTTCAGTCTCTGTTGATTTTAGTGGGTGTAACAAGAGTTCTTTGTTTTATGTGACCTATCACTAGGTATTTATATAACTAAGTTACACAATTTAGAAACCAAATTTCTGTTGTTTCTATACACATTGTTTCAAATATTTAAGGGGTGTAGAATATTGTAATATAGTAATACTCAGCCAGTGTCCTAAAGCTTCTTGGCTGATGTAACGTCACGTGATGCATTCCACATGCTTCCCCTTTTGTATGGGGTCCGCACAGCCATCCCCCAAACTTAAGAACCCCCTTCCCTGCCCAGGGGCGTAACTAGAAACCTCAGGGCCCCGGTGCGAGAATCTGTTAAGGGCCCCCCCCCACCCCATCTATCCCTTTCTCACGTTCTACCCTCTCCCTCCCTACACCCCTTCTCACGATCTACCCTCTCCCTCCCTACCCCCCCTTCTCACGATCTACCCTCTCCCTCCCTACCCTCCCTTCTCACGATCTACCCTCTCCCTCCCTACCCCCCCTTCCCACGATCTACCCACTCCCTCCCTACCCTCCCTTCTCACGATCTACCCTCTCCCTCCCTACCCCCCCTTCTCACGATCTACCCACTCCCTCCCTACCCCCCTTTTCACGATCTTCACACTCCCTCCCTACCCCTCCTGCTCACGATCTACCCACTCCCTCCCTACCTCCCCTTCTTACAATCTACCCACTCCCTCCCTACCCCCCCTTCTCACGATCTACCCACTCCCTCCCTACCCCCCTTCTCACGATCTACCCACTCCCTCCCTACCCCCCCCTTTGTAGGTCACTTATCGTCAACTCCTGTGTTGGGAGCGTGAGGCGTTTGTCTCGGGTGCCGGCGCTTCACTGCTGAACGCCGGCATATGACGTCATATGCCGGCGCTCAGCGTGAAGCGCCGGCACCCGAGACAAACGCCTCACGCTCCCAACACTGCACTCTGGGCAGTGCTGAGGCAGGCGGCGGCGGCTGCGTTAGCAGCGGTGACAGCAGCGGCGGCGACGGCGGCAGCAGCGGCGGCGGGGAGCGGAGGCATCCTGGATTTCTGTCAGTCAGGGGGACCCAAGAGTTGCAGAGAGGTCGTTTTCAGCAACCGCTCGGCACCCCTTGGGCCCCCCTGACTGGCAGAACTCCAGGGCCCGGTCGCAGTCGCGACCCCTGCGACCCCGGTAGTTCCGCCACTGTCCCTGCCACCAACAGCCTCCTCTGGGGCAAGGGTCAGCAGGCAGGTCCTGTTCCTTTCCTCAGTCCTACTCCCCTTCCGATCCATGCTGACTCTCCTAGGGCTGTTCTAGAAAAGAGGAACACCATCCCTTGAATAAAAACATGCATTTGTTGTTTGTAAAGTGCCCCCCTGTAGCTGTTGGTCAACTATGATCCTGTAAGCATCCCTCATCAAACTTGGACTTGAACCATTCTCCTCTTACCTGTGTGTCATCTTTCCTAGCCTCACTCTTGCTGTCAGGTATCTCCCACCATACGTTCTCACTCATCAATCAATAATATGTCCGGTAATATTTATTTAAACAATGTTTACACTGTAATACAGTTTTTTGGCTGGTCCTGCATTTTTACCTCTTGTGTAATATACCCCCACCTCATTTGAGCAGGACTCTACTCATCTTTTGTTTCTGTAAATCTACATTGTTCTGCGATGCACTACCTGTTATGTCTTAATTGCACAGTACACATTATATAAATCTATAGATAATAATAGGTACTATTTTATAGGACAAAATCTCTTAAGAAGAAAACAGTTTACAATAAATGGAGAATAAGGGTCTGGTATGTACTCTGTGCTATGCAGTTAGAAAAACAAAAACACCATAGAATAATGTTGGCCAGTACCTACAAAGCATAATGACTTTGACCAAAAGAATTGAAGGAAGTAGTTTAATTTTCGGAAGGTTACACAGGAACCAGGCACATATTTCCTTTAGACCTGATATGAAAGTGTCTAAGTATGCCTTACAAAGGGTGCCAAAGCTGCAATAATCATGACTAAATTCAAACAGTTGTTTCATGAATAACACCGCTCATAATGATCATTTCATAGTCACAGCTCCAGGTTTTTATTCCTGCTACAGACTTGAGTACACATACCAATTTGTTGTGGTATGCTGGCTTAGGTCATTTAGGCCTAGGCCTGAAGCTCCTTCAGACTCCCTGATGGATCTTAGCTCAATGGGCAAACTGGAGAGATTAGATATCTTACTTGCGACTGATCATTTACACCACCAAGGACTGTGCTTGGGCTGCATGATCAATGCGAAAAATTGCCCTGGGGCCCTCAACTTCAACAGCTGATCTGTGCCATCATCATACCTGGGAACTTCTCGGCTACGGCTACCCGGAGCCTTCCCTTGCGGGAGGCAGCCAGGACTGCACACTGACGTCAGCGGGGGGTCACACTGACGTCAGCGGGGAGTCCCGCTGACGGCAGAGGGAAACACCCCCTATTTCAAGGAAAAAATGGGCGGGGAGCGGAGCGTGTCAAGACCCGGCTCCTGCGACCCGGAGGATTTGGGTCTTGATCCGGAGAACCGGAGGAGCAGTGCTCACCTGGCAATCTTCCCAGGTATGGC
Source organism: Spea bombifrons (assembly GCF_027358695.1). Lineage (NCBI taxonomy): Eukaryota > Metazoa > Chordata > Amphibia > Anura > Pelobatidae > Spea > Spea bombifrons. The sequence continues at coordinate 100,377,096 of NC_071087.1, forward strand.
CATCATTGCCCCCACACAACTGGTCTGTGCCTTTTTTTGCCCCTCCTTCCAACATACAACATATGTAAACACACACAAATTAAACACACCCACTCATACACACTCCATCTCACCCCACTTACACAATTACATCCATGCTCACACACACAATTACACGTCCATGCTCACACACACAAATACACATCTATGCTCACACACACACAAGGACAAATCCATGCTCACACACAAGTCCACATCCACGGTCACACACAGACACACATACATACACATCCATGATCACACACATTTTGAGATCTGATTTGCTCTGAAAAAACCTCGTCTTATAATCAAGCAAATACGGTATATATATATAATTAACAACTTGTTGTTATACAGCTTGTCCTCATAACTACCATCTGTTTATACCCAATGGCCAGGGCCAGAATGTCGACAACAGGGTAGCCGTGGCACGTTATGACCAGTGGCCACCCGATGATGTAATATTTTTATGCAAATAAAAGTATGTGTATGGGCCAACATTTTGGTGCTCAAAAAAGTGGTACAAATTGTGTGTGTGGTGCTAATACCATTAGACTATATTACAAAACAGAGCCTTTATTATTAATAATGAACACTTAAAACAAGCTAACAGAGATATGTTTGCAAGCTGCTTTAAATAGCCCAGTATTTGCTGATGCAAACAAATCATACATATGTACATTTATTTACCGTGAATGTCCTTATTAAATATTATTGTGACAAATTATTATTTTGGAAATTAACTAATTGACTAATTAGGACCATTAGTCCATTAGGACTAATGGTGACAGACACACCATTTTTGAGTTTCTGTATTTCTGAATTATTTTATTTGTCTCTGCATGACTGGGCAATACCAGTGTTATAGCAAAGCATTTGCTCTTAAAACAAAACATTAAAAAGCTTTAGTCAGAACAGAAAATAGCAGGCAGGCAGTAGGTCAGCCAGAAGAGAAGAACTGCAGGCAGTGAGCCTAGGAACAGGGTCTAGTTGTCGGAGATTTTCACAAAGTGGAAAATGTTCCTTTCCACACTTTTTTGGAAGTGGGTAAAAGTTTTCACCCAAATGCTAGAAATATACAATGCTGCCACCTAGCGTCCATAATAAGACACAGCAATTCTAATAATGTGCAACAAAATGTGTTGAGAATGTAGAAAGTTATTTTCTTTTACCACAAGGCAATCTAACTGAATCACCAGTTTGATTAAGCAGACTTAGACAAAAGAAGGACTAAAAAGTTGTAAAGGTAAGCACAAACCAAAGTAAAAGAAAACGCTGGAGTTCACCTACATCAGCGGTTTTGATAGTTGCTCCACTTACAAAGGAAAGTGGCCGGACATAAAAGACAAAAAAGATAAAGTTGTAGAAGGAAATAATAAGAATGGTATGCATAATATGTGAAGTACGCGCAATACCCATGTCAACCAAAGACATATCAGCCATACAGAAAGGTATTTGAATGTGCAAGCAGGTTCTTACCTGCTGCCACAAGGTAAATCATTGGCAGATAAGATTTACCTGACGTCATATTCTCAGTCTTGTGTTTGGGCTCCACATGCGGGTCTTCAATGTACTCCACACTGTGTTAAAAGCCACATCCAGACAATTCTATTTAAATTTTGGGATTGATAAAAGGGAACACCCACAGAGATCAATGGAAAGCAAAACCAAAAGTTAATCATTTCGCATATTAGCCTTTTAATTAATATATATTTAATAAAGGTTATGTTTTTATATAGATTCATTGTTCACCCTTGTTTTTGAGATAACACAAAGTTAGCCATCATATTATACAAAGGTTTTCGGTGTCATAGTAACTTGCCTCTTGGGATTTGTCCAATCATATTTGAAACAGTGTTTAAAATAAAGCTAAAAGTAAAGTAACATTTTTTTTTGTTTAAAAAATAAGGCCATAAAGCTTAGATGTAAAACCTCTCATACACAGGGTAGCTGGTTCAAACATCCATGGCTCCTGCCAACATCTGCCTACACACACACATACACATGCCCACACATATACTTTCCCCTACACACGTATTCATTCTTGTACTTACACAAACATCCTACCATAAACTTGCCCTTACATACACATGGTTACTTGAAGGGTAAATGCCATCTAAAACAAGTCCATCACAAACATGTTTTATACAGCATTTTGTCATTTGGGAATGAGTCCAAATGTGGACTTCCTTGCTCTCTTGTGCCTCGAGGGATACCAACCAGACTCCATTGATGAGGCCAACGAGAGCCATCATTTATGTCTGGGGTTGTTGGCTTCTTTCTAGTCAGGAGATTTGCCTTACATTTCAGTTCTGGACTGCCCTAGGGGCAGGATCAAGCTGATATGTTGATGGAATTTTTTTCTTCTGTAATGGCACAAGAGCTAGGATACACCATAGGACAGGTCTAGTCTAGCAAGTCCAGTTTAAACTTGTTTTTATGGCACATGGTTACTTGCCCATACACATACACACTTGGCCTAACATACAAACGGTCTTTCTCCAAACACTTTCAAATCAAACTCACATTCTCTCTTTTCACCCTCTCTTTTTACCCTCTCTCTTTCATGGGTGTCCACAGAGATGGGCAAATGGAAATTTTGTCCATTGCTCCTCTCTTTTTACCCTCTCTCTTTCATGGGTGTCCACAGAGAGGGGCAAATGGAAATTTTGTCCATTGCTCGAAAAACGGCATGGGCATTTTAAACTCAGTTGTCTAGCCTACCAAGCAGGGATGGTTTTAGATAACCTGCACAAAGGCAGGAACACATTTCAAACTCACCTGCCTCCAATTTAATTCAAAAACTAGGTCCGTTGTTGCAATTACTGCACCAGCAGAACTTACGATTTGGCCGAATGTACGAAAGGGGCTGCTGCGTGCGCAGTTCACTGAATTGCCACACAGATACCTCACCAGGAGATCACCGCAGAGCAATGCTGGATTCCTGCTCAAGGTTAGCAGGTTCCTGCTCGGGAAGGAATAATAAATGAAATAGGCAAGTGTGTCTCTGCACTGTACAGTCAACCGTGATGACAAACAATGTTGGCAGTGCCCATACTCCATATAATTCTGATGGTGCAACATCCCATTGGAATGGGAGGGACATATTAGCTACCTTACCCTGTCTATGTACCACCCCTTGGGTAGGGGTAGTATTTTGCCTAGGCCCCCCCCCCCACACACACACACAGAAATTTCTGTGTACACCCATGTGCTCTTTTATCTCTACCATTTGCTTTAATCCCTGATAGCCCTGTGGTGGGAGTGTGAGGTCAGACCTTCACTGCTCCCTCACAGTATATTCAGCTTCAGTCCTGAGTGCCAGGTTATAATGTACTGGCGCTCAGCATCCAGCATGTACAGTAGTTTGTCGGAGCAGACCTTACTATCCCTCCTCTGGAGGGCACTGACAGGGTGATTGACACCACAAACGGTGGTGACAGATACCTGCATCCGCATACAGACACCTTGCTGACTCTACTGCACACACACATATCAAAGTTGCGCTTCAGCGTTAAAGAGGTTAACTACAAACATATGCAGGATTTGCACTCCAGCATTAAAGAGGTTGCCTACACACAGGAACGCCCCTTGCGCGGGTACTGTTGCACTGTGTCAACTTCAATTTTCAGAAGGCAGATTGGCCTGTCAGAAAACAGCCTTCTACTATTATTATTATTTTTATTATTTATTGTTTTATATAGTGCCATCAAATTCCGAAGCGCTGTACAATGGGTGGACAGGACAAAACAAGTAGTATGTAACATAACAAATTGACTTACAGAGACAACAGGTGAGGAGGACCCTGCTCAAACGAGCTTACAGTCTACTATCAAAAATATAAAGCCAGTCAGAGTATGCAACTGGCTTCATCTTTCAAAATCCAGTCAAATACCGTACATACGTCCTCTCTTTCTTGAAGCCGCCGCTTAATGTATCTATTTTGTTTTTTTTGCTCCAACATCACAGAGCTAAACTGAGAGACTTTATTTATGGTGCTCTTTACTAATTAGACGTATATATGATAAGGGCTATCTAAACAGGAAATTCAAACATACACTGCTCACATGTCAAAAACAAAAACACTGAAACTTAAACAGTTGTAGTCATTGTAATAGTAATAAAAAGCATTACGTGGCACAAATAATGTTAATATGCGGAAACAATAAGCACAGAGGTTATGTGTAGACTGAAATGGACACTGCAGCCATCATATGCACTTTGATGCAGAACACAACTCCTACACAGCAAAAAGCTGCATACAGGGACAGGCTTAATGCCTGGGCCCCCATGCCCCTATGTAATCCCATTGTCTCACCAATCACCTTACCTCACAATCTGCCCAGAAGCACACCTTATGAAAGCAGAGGTGAGCCTAGGGGTCTGGGTGAAGTATTTCTTCAGGGCCCATATAACTAACACGCATACATACTTACACACAAACTCAATTTAACTCTGTATACTTACATACACACATTATTTCTCCTGCGCTTTCTCTCCCTCTCCTTGGCGCCATTAACCGTAGACTCACCCTGGACACCTCAATGCCATTCACTCATCCACTCTTGATAACACCATATGCTGACACCCACACAAACACCATACACTAACAGACGCACAAATGCTAACATCATATAACACGCTAACACCATACACTGATGCACATTCTCTGAATGTTACAGAGAATTTGAGGTGGCGAACCCACAACCAGAAGTATGAACCCACCAACCAAGTGGACAATACACAGGAGAACCTGTATGCTGGCAGTAAATTCATTATTTATTTCTCCTCATCCTTGGGAATTTTCAATATATGGTTCAAATCAGTATTAATCATCTTTATTCCTTTCTTTCTGTTTCTTAAGATATACCTTTCAGAGGACATTATACAATTAATTATTATACATAAAATGTATGTATCAAAATACGAGACATTAACTTATGATCAGGAAATTCCTGCTTGCACCGCACATATAGTAAGATATTTAATACTTTGTGATCACTTATAAGTCACCGATTAGTTCTATCACTATAACGACCTCTAAATATGATTCTTCATATATATTACTTTGCTAACCTAGTAGTTTTTTAATATTTTGCTACTATATATACAGTATATTATATATTATTGTATATATATATTCCCCCTATATGCTGTAAAATATTATCACCTTATATCTTGTTTTATATTTAATTAAAGATGAGGAAACAGTTTACAGAAGTAACAGGACCTGCTACAAAAGCAGTAAAGTATGGTTCATTTGTGCCTGCATATTTTTTTGAGTTAGGTCAGAATAAGATGAGACTGAGTAAATTAGTATAAAGACTACATGTGTAATACAGAAAATCCGACACATATATAGAAAACTATTTCCCAAAATAATTTTGGAGATTTTTCTGTGAATTGTTCACATAGAAAAATGAGTTGTTTTTCCGTGTCATCAGATTACGTGAAGAACAGTCAAACATTCAGAAGCAGATTAGCTATTAGCTTTCTTTGTCAAGTTGTGAAACCAGGCTCTTACCTGCCGAGGCACTACAAACAATGATACTATGACCTATAAACACCTCCCTTTGACACACATGCAGTGTACACACACGCACACACACACACACACACAGGCACAGCAAACAGGAAGCTCACTGGCTCTCATTCTCCACCCTGGCTGCTTTAGGCAGAACACACCCTTCCAGCCCAACCTTAAATCTGCTTTTGCTGGATCCCTAAGGAAACTTTTGCAGAAGGGAAAGGAATTTCTGGATTATATAAAAGGCTAATTTCTGACTTTTCCCAAATATCCTGGGTTGGTGGCGTAAGGATTCTTGGTTTCCAGCTACCCCTGTCATAACCCCTTTTAGGAAGTAGCAAGGTGAGTGCAGAATTACCTGCGTGGATAGCTATTACCAGTACTTTATGTAGGAAGAAACACTTTGCTTACGCTGGTGAGAACAAAGGCACTAGCCATCTCCTATACTGTTAAGTGTTAAGAGTACCCACTAAAAAAGACACGGCTGTCACATTGGGGGCAGCATTTTATTACCTTTTTGTTTATTACCACTAACCGAATAGCCATTTCCAACTGCTTTTAGGAATTGCTATTAGGAAAATCAATGGTAATTTTTATATTTGGTAACAGAATCTAAATGTTGTCCTCATTTGTAAACTATCCGTTATTAACAAAATCTACTTTATTAATGTATTATTTGACTGTTTACAAATACTCGGTAAACACAATGACAAAAACGTCTGATAAATGTCTTGAGGTACAGAAAATATTGGTGTTCTTGCTGTCACTGGGGGATCTACCTAGGTGCAGTTACTATGTTATTGTACGGCACATATGAACTAAAATGTTTAAATCAGAGAATCAGGATCCGAGGCGCTGGCTTTCCGTGTAGCGACAGACTTTGTAAATGGTTTTGCTTGCTGATTTGCAGACTTGCTGTGCCCAGGTTTGATGAGGAGTAATACCTTTTGGTGTGTAGTGTGTGCTGGTACTAACTGGTTTAGCTGCATTACTAAGCGAGTCACAGCATGTAACCGTATATGACTACTCTTATTTAATCTGGCTGAATGCTTCTCTGCCTTTGACTTTTAAAATTAAACCAGATACACTATATGAGGTTTATTCACTAAAGCAGGAGAACTGTAGTTTCAATTGACTTTAACATTGCAAATTTCTCTTTAAGGAAGGCTGAGCTGGCCCCGAATCATGCATGAGTTTAGTGAGGTGACTTTCAAGACATCTCACCTATTTAATTATGCATTATAAAGGGCCATCCAAGCTGTTCTTGGGACCGAGTGTACCCGGGGTTGGCTCTTCATGGTGTAAAGTTAACTCAATGAGATGAAACTGCAACTCTCCTGCAATAACTCCTGCCCTCTTTAATGGATAAACCCCATCCACTTTGCTATCTGATTCACTCTTTTACCAAAGTCATTTACTAAGGTTTTCATGTGTTAAATGTTAATGAAGACCACTTCTGACCATACTTTTAGCTCTTTTTCATTATTTTGGCCTGCAAGTTTTGTGATATTAAAGCACCACATTAATGAGGTATGATGTTTCTTAGTGATATATTACATGGTTATGGCATGGAGTTTTTTCCACAGTTGCGTTTTGCTCCCACTCACGTAAGCCATTGGTATCTACACAAGTTTTAAACATCGATGTAGTTGTATACAGTTAATAAACCCAGGTAATGGTGCATTAAATCAGGAAAGTTATCCTATAACTTCCTGTTTGCTTATTCCTGCTCACTAAGCTATATTTACACCATTGTTAAGTATCTGAATGCTGTTTATTATTTGCTCTTACTGTAAGAGCAGGGGGTACTCACTTTCTCCAGTTAATGGTCATACTAAAAAGATAGAACGTACCTTGTTGTTTATGCTTAGAATGTTCCACAGTACACTACATTAAACTACATTGAACAAAATATAACACAAATAGATTTTTTCCAACACCTTTAAAAGCCTGAAAATATACATTTAAAAAATAAGATCTAAAAAGTAACTATTTTCATTTAAATGAAGATAAAAAATATTCTGTATTCATGAACACACTTCCTATATAAAATCAGAATTTGAATGTATAGAAAAAAGTTAAAATAACAAAACCCCAAAGTCTAGTTATTAGTGAGCCATTTGCATTTTCTTATTCTACTATGGTAAAAAAAATGAAACACTCTGTTTCATGAATTGGAATTCAGTACTCTGCAAAATTTTTAGGCAGGTGTAACATTTTTTTTATGGAACTCAACAAGTAGATTGTTCCAAACATCCTGGAGAACTAACCACAGTTCTTTGGTGGATTTAGGCACCTTAGATGACTTGATGATGTTGAGATCAGGACTCTGTGGCCACACTTCCAGGGCTCTTTGTTCTTCTTTACCCAAAAGATAGTCCTTAAAGACTTTGACTGTATGTTTGGGGTCATGCTGCTGAATAAATTTGGGGCCAATCAGATGCTTCCCTTCATGGTATTGCATGATAGATATGGATATGCCAATTCTTCTCAGCAAGGAACCTCCATCATGCTTCAGAGTTGCCTGAACTCATTCTTGTAGCACTCTCCAGCCCTTCGATGAACAAACTGCCTAGAGCACTGGCTGCTATTTACCTGCACTCAATTTCCTATGTCTTTTTGTGAATAGTCGAGTGGCCTTGTTTTCACGTTAGAGGTATGGCTTTTTAGCCATAAGTCTTCCATGAAGACCGCTTCTGACCAGACATCTCCGGCAGTAACTGAGTGTACCAGGGTCCCACTGTTTTCTGCAAATGTTGAGCTGAAGGCACTACTGGACATCTTCTGATTCCGAAGGGAAGTAAGCCTAATGAGTCTTTTATCATCAAGATTGCCTGTTTCTTTGTGCTTCTTTAAAAAGCTTGGACAGAACATCTGGAAACCCCTGTCTGCCAAGAGACCTTGCTGATGCAGTATAACTACCTTGTGCTGTGCCATGGTGTATGACTTTGTCTTCACCAACCTCACCTTGTTAGTGAGTCTGGCTGTTTCTCACCCAGAATTTATTCCTCTTGCACAGCTGTTTCTGTTTCAATGAATTATTGTGTTCGATCTACACATTCTTATTTTGCAGCATTTTGTCACACCTGCCTTAAATGTTTGCACAGTTATATCCATATTTCTGCTAAATAGGACAGGGACCTATTTTCCTAGTATATTTATACCTAATGTACCACAATGTATACAAAAATATACATTATATACATTTCAAAAAGTTTGCATAAAAGACCCACAAATTTATCATTATTATCATTACACCAAATAGCTCTTGGTTTCCAAAAACTGGAATTATTTTTCTTGAAAACCAACTCTTTCATGAAGCCACTCAGTATCTTAAATGGCCAGCAATTATTCTTGTTGTTCTTTATAAGCTCAAGCTGAAATTAAAGGCAAAAAGTAATGAGCTTAGAAACCAAAGTATAAAAGATGTGGATCCCACTCTTAGTGTCCCTGAGAACAATTACAAGCAGTGCCAACCAGCCATAGATTGTAGTGTAGTATTCATTTCTCCCAGAATTGTGTGGTTCTTATGGCCTTTCTGTTCTTGTTCTGTTATTCATTCTTTTCTACTCCCCATTTTTATATTGCCTCCCTGTCTATTCATTTGTCCTCGGTCCATCACAAAGTTGCCATTTACTTGCCCTTTTACTTCCCTTCTTTTCCCATTTCCTCCTCATTTGTCCCATTAACTCATCTCTCCTTTCATTAAGTTGCGGGTTGTTGTTGATTAGTTCAGAGAGCCTTTGTAAGAGCGGGTGAAGGAAGGAGAACTCCAGGAGTTTTAAAGTAATATAATCACATAAAATCCCAGAAAACAAGAAGCATAATATGTAGGTAGTTCTGAAAAAATGAAATTAGTAATGCTAAAAATGGTACGGCTTCCAGTATTTTAGAGTTTTCACTCAATAAAAGGAATGCGTCATCATCAATTATATTAATGCTTCCCTTCTGTTTTATTACTTTCACTACTTAAGATGTTGACCTCTTTGACAAGGTTACAGATCCTATTTATGAATAACGTATGCCACACACTTTTAAAGGATTACACCAAATATTCCAGGCATTTCTCATTGTAAATATTTCTCATGTGTCAACAGCCTTGTTTCTGTATATCAGCTACTGTTTTCACATTGAGTAGGCAGATTAAGCTCAAGGTGATTTCTCGAGTCTGCTGCATTTTTCTTCTGATATTTTTTTATATGTTAAGACTGAAGCTTTATTATTTTAGGCTTAGTCCAACATTAGTGACGGCCCTCACGAATACTCTTTTGCAGAAGTGTGGAGGCTGTTATAGCCTCAAAGAGGGTGGAGAGACTCCATATTAATGTCTTTGGTTTTGGAATGTGATGTCCAACAAACTCATATAGGTGTGATGGTCAAGTGTCCACATACTTTTGCTCATACAGTGTATGTCACAGTCTAATAGTGAGTTATGACATAAAAAACAGAGACCTTGTCCTTCACTACCGTATTTGCTCAATTATAAGACGACCCTGATTATAAGACGACCCCCCAAAATCAAAATTTTAATTTAGGAAAAAAACAAAAAGCCTGAATATAAGACTACCCTATAGGAAAAAAGTTTTACTAGTAAATATTAATTCATGTAAACTAATTTTCATATTTAATAAAAGCTATGATTGAGAAAAATATATTTTTTATTTCCTTTTATTTGCCAACCTGCCCCCCCCCAGTTATGCACATCTGCCCCCAGGCTTGCCACTCTGTCCTCAGAAATGCCTTATACCCCCCTATTTGCCACTCTGCCCCATGATGTGCCTTTTAACCCTCTATATGCCACTCTGTCCTCAGAAATGCCTTATACCCCCCTATTTGCCACTCTGCCCCATGATGTGCCTTTTAACCCTCTATATGCCACTCTGCCTCCAGAAATGTCTTATACCCTCCTATATGCCACTGTGCCCCATGATATGCCTTTTAACCCCCTATATGCCCCTCTGCCCCATGATATGCCTTATACCCGTATATGCCACTCTGCATATCATGGGGCTGAGTGGCATATAGGGGGTTAAAATGCATTTCTGGAGAGCAACTTCTCTGGCCCCGCCCCCAGAGAAAGGTAGAGTTATGTGAGGACTGTGCTACCTTCCTGTTCTCCTGCCGCTAATAGCAGAGACGCTGCTCGCGATCAAAGCCCGGTAAGCAGCACGGCCCCAGCAGAATGAGGTCTGATTAGAAGACGACCTCGATTATAAGACGAGGGGTATTTTCAGAGCATTTGCTCTGGAAAAAACCTCGTCTTATAATCGAGCAAATACGGTATTAAAACAATTTCTGATGAAAATATAAACTTTTTTCTATTTTCACTAAATGTTCAGCAAGTTTGTATGAAATGAATTGAAAATCGCACTTCTCACTGTTCTAATTCTTTCCTTTCTATTCAATTTCAAAGCTGCTTTCATTGGCATGACAGGTATATTGCTAATGTACTTTTTTTCTGAAAAGCAGACTGACAGATGGATTCTGGTCTATGTTCAATGTGTGATGTTGCTTTTGTGAGACAAAAAAAATGTACCCTTTGGCCCTTCTTTGTCGGGCAAAAAATCAAACGTGATATTCAAAAGATGCATTTCACTGACATGGGAATTGTACAAATACTGTTATATTGTTCAACTGGAGAAAATTTGAAGGAAAAGTCTAGGACTTAAAAGTAAAGCAATTTTTTTAAGTATTGTCAAATAATACTGTGACAAAAATATAATGTAGATGGCCTATTATAAAAAATAATGTGATATATTGAAACATTTGTCTTCGACTACACCTAAACATGATAGAACGTATTGTCGTAATTCTGCATTTATCTATTTATTTAGAAAGTGTTACAAGGAAGAACACGTTGATATTTCTCTGGTTTTGAAGTATGGGACCAAATCCAAAAATGGCTTTACAAACAGGGTTTACAGTTATGAGTATAGAAAAATAGAGAAGAAAATACACAGTATGTGCAGAATGTGCAGTATAAATAGGAGTTTGCAATCTAATAACAGGTACATTCTGTTTTTAGAAGTTGGGGGACACTCATTTTTAGGGACTTTGGATGATTTGATGGAATGTAGAAGGTTATTTGACATGTGAAGAGCCCTGAGAATGTACCTTGACCTGCTTCCTTTTAAAGTGAGGGAAAGCTAGTAAGAGGCTGGTAAGAGTGAGCGTGCTGCTCAGGTAGCAGGGGAGGGAAGTGGTTATGCACTAAGCAAAGTGGAGCGTGAGCCTGGAGGCAAGCATCCGCCAGTTTAGTTATTTTAAACATTTTGCAGCGATGTGTGTTATGGAGGAAAAATCGGCACAGCACATTGTACTGAGTATCAAGATGGGTCTGTGGAAGGGGCATAACTAGACTGGGATTAAAATCTGCTGCACAACATGTTTGCTTAGAGGGGGATCTAGGTCAGATTTCTTCTGGTATAGCTACCAATCCTAGGATACTGCTTTATCGATAGCTTGTACATATGAAGACCAAAAGACAAATCGGAATCTAGCCACATAATAAAATACTTGAGTTAACTTAAGTAATTTAACTTTTGTTCCAAACAACACAGTTTTATCAGTGTTGAGGAAAAGTTTATTGTTAGCTATTTACTTTTCAACCTTTGAAAACTGATCCTGTAGGATGGTTTCAATGTGTGATAGTTTTGTCCTGCTCATAGAAATAATGGTACCATCAGCATTCATATGCACATTTGCTAGAGTGCACTCCAAGGGTAGATCATTGTTAATGGGGCCTGAGGATGGACCCTTGAGGCACTGCACACTTAATCGACAACAAAAGAGAAGAAGCCTCGCCAATGGACACGTATTGAGTTCTATCAAATAGGAAGGAACAAAACAAGCCGAATGATAGCTAATTTATACAGGAGCATTTAAGCTAGTTTTGCAGAAGATCATGATCGACTGTGTCAGAGACCTTTGCAAAGTATAGGAAAACTGCTTCGGTAAGTTCACCTCTCCATGCCACTCTGAATATTATTGGTCACTTTTGAAAGGGCAGGAACTGTGGAGTGATTAATATGGAAGCCAGATATAAGCGAGGTTAGAAAGTTGGACTGTTGATAATTTTTGTGCATACGGGCAACTCCCGCTATTTTCCAGGCTTTGGGGACATAACCAGACAACAGGAGAGCGTAGGGAAGCATTGATTAGATAGGCAACGGGATGGGCAGTAATCAGCACACCGAGTAGCAGTCATGAAAGTACTGTAGGTCTGGCCCACATTGTTATTTCATTTTTTGGTTGACAATTCACTACCATTTCACTGAAATACACTTTCAGTGTAAATTCTAAATCTGCAAATTCTTTGGCTGGGGGAGAGATTGAGGGGGGATTTGTCAGCCAAAGAAACAGCACTGTGATCATCATATTTGTGTTTTGTGATCAGAGCTGTGGCACATCCTACAAAATAGTTATTGAATTCATTTGCTATTTCCATTGGCAAATAAATGTCCAACAAGGATGATCTTTTCTCTAGCCCTAACTAGATCTGTTTTTTATTATTTATATTAGCTCTGGACTGGACTCTGGACTGTAGCATACTAGTATTGGGTATGACACAAAGTTTATATTAGTAATATTGTAATGTTTTTTTAAACATAATTATACTCTTTTTGCATTCCTTTAAATGGATACATTTTCCTGCACATTATATACTAATCACCAGTCAGCTCCAGCGCTGTTAGAGGAATGCTGGGGACAGGGGATCTGTTCAGAGCCACGTATGCATGTATGCAAGTATCCTATTCATTTTAATGGGGAGCACTTTCCTGTCACTGATTGGCTGTTGTGTGCTTAAAGAGGGTGTGAGGACCAGTACGGGGGAGAAGGATACGTAAGAAGAATATAATAATGAGTTGGGACTTTCCTTTTATATGTGGAAGATACAGCTGCAGCCCTTAAAGAACACTCTCCGGGTGTTGTGGTATTTCAGTCAAGGTATACTAAGGGGCGCTCGTATGTTCCATATGATGAAAATCCAGAGTTATATTGGGAAAAAGAAAAAATATATAGTGTAGATGTATAATTAAGTATAGTCAGCCCTGCGTGTTGCAGATTTGCACTCACAGTGTTCCTTTGTGGTTCAATGCGTAACAGAGGTCACATGAAGGTCCACACAGGGAATATATATCCAAAGGAAGAAACACAAAAAGGATCCAATAGTGTGTTACTGTATTTAAGTGTAGAAGACGCAAAGCGTGGAGATGTACTTACACTCAGGAGGATATAAATGAGCCTGTGGTTCCTGGTCACCAACTGGTCCAGTCTGTGTGATCCTCAATTCACTGCTACGCATTGAACCACAAAGAAACACTGTGAGTGCAAATCTGCAACACGCAGGGCTGACTATACTTAATTATACATCTACACTATATATTTTTTCCCAATATAACTCTGGATTTTCATCATATGGAACATACGAGCGCCCCTTAGTATACCTTGACTGATTGGCTGTTTACAGAGTGGTTTAATATGCATTATTTTAAAGTGGAGCTGTGGACATTAAACTGTCACTTTAAAGCATTCAAACATATTGTCTGTAAATGTTAAGCATGAATGTGTTTGTTGCCGTGTGTGCCTACTACTCATGAAGGCTCTAATATTGAGCCTTGCGTGTGGGTCAGAAGGGTGTGCCGAAAATTTGGTAATTAGTAAGAAGCCTCACCCAAACTCCGGTCTCGACCAGGAAATCAGAGCCATTCTAAACTCCAGCCAATGTGGTAATCAACGCAGTGTCTGATCTCAGTGATGCACAAGCCTATCCCTTCTTACAAATGCACCACAGTGGGAATATATAGGACTAAAACCTATGTAAAAGAATGGTGATAACTCCAGGGCAGGACGTTAGATGATGCGGGTTCTGCCGCTCTAACACACAAACCTAAGCACTTATGTGGGGAACATTTAAACTAAATCTTTTTGAAACAATTAAACCAATTAACAAGAAAAAAAGCACATCTAATGGTGTGACTTACTCATTAACATAACTCATTAACTTTTAAGCTCCAGCTACCCAGATCCTATCCTTGCGGGATGCTGCCAAGACTACGTGCTACCACCAGAGTGTCCGGGTCGAACCCAGAGAGTTCCCAGTTATGCTTGTTAATCTTTAAACCCAGGTCTAAGTCTGGTTCTAAGGCCTAATGCTCACATTACCAGTTATTCTGTTCAGTACATTGTAGTATACTGTAATGAGCCTGTGTGACGCTCATACTGTAGACATTCTGGTTTCACAACAAACCTGAGGCTTTTTCTTTCACACCTGGCAGCTGTTAAAAAATAAAGAGCATAGTAAACATTGTCTAAATGTTAACAGAACAACATCTATATCCAGGGTAAACAAAAAAAAGTTATGATTAGCAGCTCCCACTCTTGATACCACTCTTGATCTCAAGAACCAGTGGAGCCATGCAAATCATGTATTCAGAGAGTGAGTAGGGTAAGGTAAGTTCTCATACTCTTTTTCACAAATACCAACTCCACCTGGAGCCACCAGTAACTGGCTTACAGTGCTACAGTTTCCTGATGTCAGACCACCCGTGTGGTATTGTCCAAGATAAAAGATAATCTGTGTTCTGGAAGCAGTCATAGACAGGCTATATCTATCACTAGATGTGCATCTAGCAAAGCACTGCTAAAATGAACACACATTGAGACACTGGTACAGATGGAGAAGAGGACTCTGCTCTTGCAAGCTTATACTTTATTAGGTAGTTGAGGGGGAATTAAGACACTACGACGGGACTGCTTGGGCAAGGGCACTTTAAATGCATTGATATGGAGAACTCTATGTAGATTTTGCAGCTAGATATGGTAGATGGCTACTTTAAGATGTTGGTTAAAGGCAGGGCCGGCCCTATAATGGGGCAGACTGGGGCAATTGCCCCAGGCGGCACTTTAGAAGGGGCGGCACTTTGCCGCCCCAAGCGCTTTTTTTTTTTTTTTTTTTTGAAGCGGAGGAGAGAGAGAGGGGCACCGAGTGGTTTTCGCTTACCCGCTCGGCGCCCCTCTCTCTCTCTCCTCTGCGGCGAGTCTCCCTGTTCGGTCCCGGTGCCGGCTTGTAATGCAGAGCGCCGGAAGTGACGTCAATTTCCGGCGCTCAGCATTACAAGCCGGCACCTTGGCAGAGCAGGGAGACTCGCCGCAGGACTGTTTAAAGGTAAGTACCGGCGGGGGGGGGGGTTGGCGGCGTTTTAAACTTTGCCCCAGGCGGCGTTAAGTATTCGGCCGGCCCTGGTTAAAGGTATTAGGGTGGAAGGTTGAATGCTTCTCTGACTAGGTGGGTTTCTAGACGATTCCCTTCAGATGTGTGTGATTTTGATTTATCCTAGGGCTTTATTGTGAGGTATAAACCACATATCAGTAAAAAATTAAATCAGTTAAAATGCAATGGATTTTTCATAATGCTATTCTTATCTCTAGGGTTTACGCATGTGATCTCTTTACTTAATGTATTAGTTTGTCTATGTCTGTCAATTTTGTCATACCTCTTGAATATGTGTACTTTAATAAGCACTGCGTAAATTGTTGGCGCTATATAAATAAAAGACAATAATAATAATAATAATCTACACATTAGTGTGTATAACAGCTGAAGAGTATGTGGGGCCTTTACAGATATGTGCAAATAAAGCTAGGTCTTTCCAAAAGGCAGGGTTATTACATTTAATTGAATGAAACTTTACATTTTTACAGACTCATTGTTCCATAAACAAAGCATGTCTGTCAGACTGAAAGTTGTTCCTGACACAAAATATATGCATAATTTAGAAATTTGCTATTGAAGGGTTGAACCAGAAGGACATAAAAATTAAATATTTGTGTTGGCGTCATATCAGTAACTGATATAAGCCATTTTGCTTTTGTGAGCATAGCAATAATCTAGCCATAATAATATCTACATTACATATACATCAAATATTTGCTTTTTGAATTCAGTTCTTTGGTTTTATTTTAACACATTTCTGCTGACATGCAAAAAATAATAGCGCTAGTGTTACTCACCTGTCCCCGGTTCCCACGCTGCCGCAACAGGCGCCGCGTAGGAGAGGGAGACCCCCCTCCACCGCACGGCTACCTCTGCAGCAGCCGCCACGAAGGAAAGGGAGACCCCCTCCACCGCACGGCCACCTCCGCAGCAGCTGCCATGAAGGAGAGGGAGACCCCCCTCCACCGCACGGCCACCTCCGCAGCAGCCGCCATGAAGGACAGGGAGACACCCCTCCACCGCACGGCCACCTCCGCAGCAGCCGCCATGAAGGAGAGGGAGAACCCCCTCCACCGCACGGTCACTTCCGCTGCCATCCTCTGAAGTGCCACGCAGGAGAGGCAGACCTCCTGGTACACGGCGTCCTGCTTCAGCGCTCTAGTGGGGAACTCCCTAACTGCAGGTCTTTATGAAGGGAGACTACGCCACGCTCAAAATGGTCGCGATTTCCGGACAACGGAAGTGATGTCATGATGGGTTGATGGGAGATTCGGACTTCCTCCGCGGTTCCCCATTTAAACCTCTCAGACCAGCTACACCTTGCCTTCTGATGGTCGTCTATGCCTTGTGCTAGTGCCCAGATAGCATTTACCTTCCTGATTCCTGTGTTCGACCTCGGCTTGCCTGACTACGTTGTTATCCTGAATCCTGACCTCAGCTCGTTTACTGTTTATCTTGACCTCCTGAATCCTGACCTCGGCTACGTTTATCGGTTATCCTGCTCTCCGGAATCCTGACCTCGGCTTGTCTGAACTTGTTCTGTCCTGGAGTCCTACCTGACTACGGTGTCTCCTACTACTTGTACGTGACAGCTACTATGTAAAAAGCTATAAAGGGAAAAAAAATGTTCGGCAATCTTCTTCTACACATTAGGTGCCTTTGATGAACAATGACCCAATTGTTGTTTGGCAACATCCCCGACTACAGACAAACTCCAGATATTTTATCTATGTTCAAGAGGGCCATATCCCTTACATAGTATCCTATAAGGTATTATATTTATTACTTCTGGCTTAAGGTGTAGTGAACACGAGTTGGGGGTTATAGTTTTCTTTTTTATTATTATTATTATTTTACTTGCATTGCTGATTGCAATGTGCGTGATTGGCCAGCAAGGTTGGCAAACAGACATCCCAGCAAGGTCTAGACAGACCATGCAGGGAATAACCTGTCGCCAGTGACCTTTTGGTTAACATCAGATGTGACATCTACCGGAATAGAAAATGTCCAATCACGTGCTATTACAAGCAATTGGTCAGCAGAAAGCCATCAATGCTGGCTTCTGCTGACAGAAGGAAGTCCAGATGTCCCTGCCACTGGAAGAAAGTCACAACCTACCGGTACATCCTAACTTTTCCTGGGCCTTTAAGCACTGTTTTTTATGATGCACCGGTACATCTATATGGTCACTATTAACTTTTCTATAATAGGAGCGTCATTAACACTAAACTGTCCATTTAACATACTTTCTACAAAGAACTCAAGAGTTCACGTTTAAGATAGTCAGGAACTAAAATGGAAACTAGCCTGCAAAATACATCACACCCATCCTGTGTTTAGCCTAAAAGTGTAAAGGTTGAAAAATAAATGTGATGCTTATCCCATAACATTATTATAATAAATTCAGGCTAGTTTTTTTGTTTTACATTTTATTGAATTTTAAATTAAAGGGAAAGTAGACTAATTTATTAAACTACCAATAAGAAGTGGGTTTTAGTTGTGATTCAATGGGTAATTGTTTAGGAGCTAGTTAGTTTAACTCCTTAATGGCAATTGACGTGCTTGCCATGTCTTCTCCCAAACAATGTTCATGTAATTCAGCACAGAAAACTGCCGCAGGGGCCCCGCTTGATTGCTCCCGGGAGCAACACCATACGCCATAATAAATATGGCGTTGACCACCTTCTCATTTTGCTCCCATATCCTTTTTGGGACATCTTTGAAGCCGGACAGTTTAATTGTCTCCATTGACATGTAATCAACCTGCAGGACCTCAGAGTTCTCAGGAGGGTCTGGATAGAGCAGAGGCAAAATCTCTCGCTTTGGAGTTTGTGACCGCTCTCTTGAATGGTCAAAGTGTGCCCTATCATTATATAGTGATCCAGACACAGATGGTGGTACAATATGACTCCCATCATTATATAGTGATTCAGACAGTGGTGCAGGATGACTCCTGTAATTATACAGCAAGCCAGACACAGATGGTGGTACAGCATAGTTCTCATCACTATATACTGAGCCATGGACTGATTGTGGTACAATGTGACACCTATCAATATATACTGAGCCAGACATTGAGGGTGATAAAGCATAACTTTCATCGCGATATACTGAGCCAGACATTGATGGCGGTACAGGATAACTCCCTTCTCCCATCATCAACACCATTTTTGTTTGCATTTCATTGCTTTTTCACTCACTCCCTTTCACGTGCTCACATTCTAACTCACTCTTACGCATGCTCTCACTCATCCTCTCACACTTACTTACTC
This sequence comes from Spea bombifrons, assembly GCF_027358695.1. Taxonomy (NCBI): domain Eukaryota; kingdom Metazoa; phylum Chordata; class Amphibia; order Anura; family Pelobatidae; genus Spea; species Spea bombifrons. Next base: position 100,396,129 of record NC_071087.1, read on the forward strand.
TCTCTCTCTCTACCTTCTCTGCTGATCAGTTCTGCCGGCACTGGCTTCAAACGGTTGACTACCATCTGTGACTGTAAAATGCCTACTTCCAAGTGGCTTCGCTAAGATGTATTCAAGCTGTGCAGCGGGATATTATGTCATATTCTGCTGTTCGGCTTCACTAACTTGCAAGAGGTTAAGTAGATGCTTCTGGGTCCACCTATAGCCACATCCCGGTTTGGACATCTGAAATGTAGGGCTACATATATGTAGGGCATATATAATATGAGTATGATCAATGTATGTCCAGAGTTGTAACAAATAAATTATAAATGTCATTATTTGTTTTTCAATGTGTACAATTTACACAAAATTTGAAAGGATTATCAGTATTATAAAATAGATTTTCCATTAGTAGCATGATTGCAGGTTACATATAAATGGAACACTATTTCATTCTGTTTGAAAAAGCGAAAACTTGGTTGTTTTGAAGCACCAGTAATAAAATGGCTTGTCAAATATGGTCAGAGATAAATAAAATCACAGTTAGTACTTGGTTGATTGCTGACCTAAAAGATTTAGTATGGGATTAGTCAACTGGAGTTCTACTGCGCCCAGCCAGGCTTACAACATGATTGTAAGCGCAGAGAATTTTCATTACGGCTTTATTCCAACATCACTAGAATTATATAAGAGTGACATCACCCAGCACCCACTCACTGCAGTGGTTTTATTTATTTTTAAATGAAGCATAATCAGTAGATGTTGTCATGCTCGGGATGAACGGTACACTGAGGAAAAGAGCAGCTTAAAGCTGTGGCAGGAAATAGTCAAACTATAATTCCTCAGTTGCGATCAGACAAGTGTTTGATGCACACTTGGGGTGACACAGGGAGAATGAGGTACAAGAAATATTTCACTATCCTAGAAGCAGCCATCGGCATCACCCCACTAAATAAAAGGGAGCTTCTCCCAGAGGGAAGGCATGCAAACTTGTGGAAATATGCAGGGTAAGGCTGTGAAGAGAATGTACTCCTTGTGTTTGCTTTCTGTGTGTATTTATTGATGTGAGGTTTTGATTTTTGCTAATATACACTTAACCAGCCTTGTGGTTTTTTCCGCATACATTGTTCTGCCTGTGTGTGATCTGATAAATTAGGTCATATGTTTATATTCTGCTTTTCTTTACAAGCTTGTAGTTTCAGTCTTTTGTTATATTTTTTTTTATTTTTGTGGTGGTATTGTGAGTTTCTCTACATACAAAAAATGGTTGTATAATGTAGTGAGTGACCGTATGAAGTCTTTGAAAGATGGGGACACAGATATTGTTGTGTCTCTGCAGAATTGTCAGAGCAAAGTCAGAAACAAGGCATAAAGTGAATTGCAGTGTTTATGTTCTAGACTCTCCTATAGAAGTAAAACTTTTTGGATAATTACTCCACCCATAAAATGGTCAGAACTATATAAAAATAGAACTTGTATCTGTCTAGGAAGACAGTTGGGCAGGTGTTCCCCTAAAAATCCTTGGCATCACCCACACTGCCATACCTCCTGCCTGCTTCTTTTAGAGAAATAATCTTAAATTGATGAGTGTGTCTCTCACAACTTTGGCATTTAAACTGATTTAATTATGTATATTAATTACTGCATGTAAATACACTTTGTAAAAACACTTTGTTGATTCTAATATGTTGACAGCCCATGAACAGCCATTGGTTGTAAGGTTTAATATGCATGTACGGTAAATAAGCTGGTGAACCCGAAGATATGAATACATAACAGTATTAAATACAGCTGCTTACATATGTTTGTTCCTTTAACAATAAATAACAACAGGAAAAATAACCAATACAGGTCCATAAAGAAAAGTACATGTAATCATTAACTTTACTAGTAATCATGCTGTAGGTTAAAATTTATTTTAGAGACATCAGAATGACAGACCTTTTTCACCATGGTATAAAAATAAAGGCTGCCGTATCAGCCAATTTTCCATGACAATATGTTTCATACATTGTTGACCAGCACGTGTACCATCACCATACCTGGGAACTTTCCACTTTGCCTGGAGACTCTGGGTGAAGCACCACTTTTCTGAGTCTCTGGGCCAAGGCCCAAAATCTTTAGGTCACGCATGTCCACTTCCCCGCCCCACCCTCATAGAAATGTTAAGTGTTTGGGACACAATGTTGTTGACTCCACCCATGTATGTTGACCCCACCCATGGATGACATCAGCCCCACCTACCATTGGCCTAGGAATCACTTACTCAGTTATAGATTCCACATATGTGCTGGTCAGCGACTAAGTTAGTTTTCAGAATGAAAAAATATATGTTATCAAAACATTTTACTATAATTTTTATAGGGGCTGATAATGTTATAGATGCTTCAAAAAACCATGTAATTGGTTTACTAAATAAATAAAAAAAAATCTTGCTTCATTACCTGATAAAGCTAAGATACATAACATACTAATATGCTTTTTTCCTTTACAGAGAGAGGAGCACAGTATTACCCAGTGCATGTGAGTGGTACAATACCCCACACTGGAATCCCCCTCCAAAGTACCGCTCTGGGCCCAGGCAGAGAATATCTCATTGCAGATCACTTCACCAGGTATACACTTTAATGAGCATACAATGTGCAACTACATTGTGAAAATGTAATCAGTGTTTCCAAATTTGCATAAAATGCATATAATGTGCTTTATGGCTGTGGCTTTTCAATATTCAATATATCAGCTCAACATATCATTGTAGAGGTCAATTATTAAGCAAAGTAAAACATATGTGGCCCCAAGTGTTTCTGTATGACTTCTAGTCCGTCTTAAAAACCCATAGATCTAATTGCTTTACAAAGCCAATGATCTGGTATTGAGTGATTTCCAATGATTCACTGGCACAAAGGTGGGATAGTAAATACAATACCTTTTGGGTTGCTTAAAGTTGTTGTCTTCAATGTGTCTTTACAGCTTGTGATCATCACCAGGTATTGGCTCAGGTGTAGCCAGAAGTGTCCATCCTTCCCAAAATAAATGAAAAAAAAATAAAGATAGTAAAAAACAAAAAAATATACAAAATGCATAAAAAAGACGACAAGAAAACATCAAAGGCCCACATATATCACAAATAGTTGAGATAAATACATGTAAAGGTTATAGTTGTCTTTTTTCCAATCTCCTAATTCCTTCTACTCCTCCTTCATCCGAATGCTCTGCGGGTTGTATTTCTGTTGGGATGTTTGGCCTCATGTCTTGTCATTCAATGCCATGTTAGCCTGTACAGTAAATTAGAGTCTGCAGCAATCCTGTCTGGCCATCGGGCAGATAGCCAGAATAGGCAACGTGTCTGTACAAGGATGCCCGTGCCCATGACAAGGTCTGTGAAGGTCAATAGAACATCATTAAATTGTCTCCCACAGACCCCAATTAATGTCTCTCATGAGGATTGTGCCTACTGCTGGCAGATACCCAGTGGGATGGTGCTCAATAGCACATCCCATTTATTGCTGCTTGTGCAGCATCCCCCATCTTTTAGTGTATGGCCGCCAATTGGATTTGCACTGCCAACATGTGCAACCTTGTGTATCCAGTAGGCAGCCTCAGGTAAATCATTTCATTTGCGGCTACGCTTGAAGTGCCAGGGCTAATCTTATTCCCCAGTCCAGTCCTGTAAACGGGGGAGGGGTGGTGCATTCCCACAATACCTGTACATGCAGAATATGCCCAGAAGACCTGGTAGTGTTGCTAATCGGGGAAAGTAAACGAGTGGTGTTTTAGGTGCCATGTCTCATGTTTATGGTGGATTTTAGTCCCCATTCTGGTCCTGATAATCGATAACACTGAGTACATACACTCAAGCTATTTTGACCTTTGAACAAAATTTGTAGTGAGATCCCTTGAGGCAAGAGGTCCCATGGCACTGGTACGGCACTTTCTGTAAAGCTAAGGAGACAATGCTACAGCTGCTGGGTCTTTAACCTAAAAGTGACAAACAGCAATCCAAATGAACGCCTTAGCGATCAAAGTGTTTCACCCCCAGGCAGGGAAGACGTGACATTGCTGTTGAATACATGTATTGATTTATGAAAGACGTTAACAGTTATTGATGGATCAGCTTTTTCAGTTTTAGTCTACCAGACCATAAGTTATGCATGCAGAAGCACACACTGGCAGCTATCTTCTCAGTCGGTTAAGTAGATGACCTGATTAACATTATTCCGCTTAACTAGTGTTCCAAAAAAGCCATTGCATTGTTTGCAGAATTGGGGGGGGGGAATCAGACCTTTGTTTTCAGACTACTTGAATACCCATTAGGCTCAGAAGGGTATTCTTTACATATCATGAATAGAATGGACATTCTCGACAGGTTATGGTGTGTGAACATTGAAAGAAAATTTCCGAAACAATCCCAAATCAAAGTGTAAAGTGTACGGATGCTAAATGTTTCTTGGCCCTTTCACGGTTTCTATAAATTGGTTTGCACATTGCATAGACTACAGCCCAGCGTTAAGATACAGATATAGATAAAGAGTATAGTGATAGTATTCATTATTGAATCATTTTAAAAAATGTCTGCCGACCTCCTTCGTATATCTGTAGCTCAATCAAAATAAACCATCTAGCATTTATTTTGTAAAACTGATCATTGATTACTGCGGCAATATACAGCTTTTAGCGCGGGGAAACCCCCCCCCCCCGGAATGAAAATGTCATCAGCCTTAGCTAGTGATCTGGGCAGATTAATCCTGAATCAAGCCACGCTGAGACTTTTATTTTAATCTGAACACTTGCGTATCTTGTCTGCTCTGATTATTGCAGGGCACTTTCCCAGCAAAGCTCTGTTAATTGCAGCCAAGCAGCCGCTTTCGAATACCAGCTCCCTGTAATCCCCAACGTTTGCTGGGGATCATGTGAGTTGCAGTTCCGAGAAAGAAAAAAAAACACATTCTTACCCTTGCATCTACACATAAAACATAAAATTGGCCCATCTAATATATTAAGTTGCTCGTTGCATCTTATTTTTATGTCTACAAAGGCCTTATCTAATAAACTTGAGTGATCGATCCAGTGACCCATATTTGTCAAGGGCAATCGACAGGATTATTCTCCAAACAATCTCTTTACAACCGAAAAAGCTAAAACAAAATGCCTTCCGATTGACCCATTTGCTGTTATGTACAGCAAATAACATTATAAATCAGTTTTATTTAAAGGTTTCGGGTTTTTAAAAAGTATTTCGAACTTATAATTTGTAATACTTATAATATAAAACTTAATTTGTTAAATACTTAATTTGTTAAATATACCCAGTTCCTAAAAGTAGCCGTGCCATTATGACGCATACACCCTGCATTTGATTGTAGCCAGGGACTTTTGATCAGGATCAAAGGCATCTGTATTCTTTGAAATGACATTAGAGGCAAGTAGTAGTCATAAAAGATTTCCAATCATCACATATTTTTCTTCTTTTCATCAAGAGAATAATTAAGTATTGGTCATACACGAGAAAAGGGGAGTAGTCCGATATCTATTCATATGAATTTATTCTTCAGTTAGGAGAAAGAGTTTGTCTTGGTTTCCAAGCACAGCTGGCAAAACTCTGAAGAAAACAGGTTGCCCTGTGTCTGGTCCCTACTTATGGACTAGTAAGAGAACAGGGACGTCTGCTGGATGCCCTGATCTCAACGGGCAGATGTTGCTGGTCAAGATGTTATAACCCAGTGTCTGGGGTCTCTGTGCGTATCTACAAGTAGAATAAAGAAGAAGACCATTGTTATCAGGAGTACGTAAGGTGGTAGAGTGAAGAAAGAAGACAAACTATGTGGTTTATTTTTAAAATACCTTTGGGTTTTATGTTTTGTGGTTTTTTAACCAGCAGTAAACACCAACCAACTTTGATTGCAAATCAATGTGATCGATTAATACTCCAATACACAAAGTAGTGACCAAAGAGATGGCTTAGTACAAATTAGCATCTAAGGGTTCTTAACTCATAAAATTACAGCTCTAGTAGTTCCCCCTGATGGTGAATGGATAGAAAAGACTGGGGAAGTATTGGAAATAGAGACAGTTGGGAATTCTAAAAAAAAAAAAAAGAGGAGAGATTAAATGTGTAGGAGAATGGAAATATGGGTTGGAGGGATCAATGTTGGAAGAAATAAAGAAGAGTTGCTGGGGGGTACAATATGGTGGCAGGTAAAAAACCCAATTATCCTCTTGCTTCTGTGCCAGGCCAAAGCCTAAGGAGGCCCCCAAAAGAAAGCCCACTCAAGCCTTTTCAGGAAAAGTAGAGTCTTCATCAAGAAAGAGCAAGTGACCGGTGTGGAGTGCATCATCCCAGGAGGCTTCTTCCTCATATACCATCATGCAGCCTCCGTGGGAGAGTAACCAGCCCCCCATTATTTTTGATCATCCCAATTAACTTATTCTAGTGATATATCAAGTTTAATATATATTTAGTATCTGTTCTGTGTGACCAGAAAGGCTTAACACACAAAGTCATGAAGATTCTAATTGACTTTTATTATCATTCCAGTCCTTGCGACCCTTACCCTGATACTACTACACCCACCCAGACTCCGCGGGTGTCACATCCCCTCCCGCGTTGTTTGCTTTGAAACTTCCAGCCTGATCTTTCGAGTTGCAGTTCTTAGACTGAACCACTATTCAAACAGGGGTGGATTAACTCACACAGTAACCCCCAACTCATTTCTTTCCTCGGCTGAGGCCGCATGATATATGTCATATATCTCTCCGTGTTACCTATTAAACACCCACCCCAGACTTACCTTGATCCCAAGGCGAGGGAAGAGTTAAAAGTCCTTGCGCGGATTGAGAAAGGACACCCCTGTTTGGTAGGATAGTAAATTCCCGTTGCAAGGTTGCCCGTGGGGAGTTTACACTTAGCTGAGGAGGGATCTAGCAGGCGGTGCGGTGACCGGGGGCAAGGTGTTTGGACGTAATATTACTGGAGTAACAGAAGTAACTCTCAGCCAGAAGCTATTACTTTGTTTGGAGTTGTATCTCTAGTCTGGAGTTTCCTCCAAGAGAAGCTTTAATGCAGCAGGAAGCAGCTGATTATTCAGGCGCAGTGTGGCTTGTGATCAATCCATCTTATGCAGCCAAGAAGTGCAGGGATGCCCATGAGAGTAGACCGATTGTTTCCTCATCCCAACCAGCCCTCGCATCATCAAGCCAACAAGAACCTTTCAGCATGGCTCGGGGTAAGTGTTCAAAATACCTCACTACAGGGGGGCGATTGGGTAATAGTACGCCCATTCTTGCAGGTATAGGGGGCAAGTAGATCACGAGCCCTGGGGATGATTGGGGGCACTTTGCACTTACAGGATGGGGGATGGGAAGGAGTGGTTGGATACTGAAACTTTCCTTGAACTTTTCTTTTATGTACCGAGACAACAATATTCAGTGAGATGACGTTCTCACGCAGGTAGCTCTAAGAATCGTCAGTAGGAATCCGCCATGGGAACAATGTAGCATCCCAGCTGGGGCTATGCACGGCAGTCCCCAGGCCACTGCAGTGCTGTGTGTATTAATGCATTATTTACAGGACTTGGTGGTCAGGAGAGCTGATCTGGTGGCTCAGGTGGAGACATTGACATCACGTGACCAGGGGCTGCCTGTAACCATTCTCATGTATCAATGAAACATTGTCTCCTACTCTGAAACTGGAGGGACCCCCTATAATTTTTAGTGCTGGTTGTGCTCATATTTAACCCAGCATTAAATCCTTTCGTTTCCTAATAATCCACAGACTTATTCTTGTATTTTTACTTAAGTATAAAAAAAAAAGAAGAAAGGCTGTTTGCTTCTTTCAGATCTCTTATGCTGAAGTGTGGCAGCCCTCGGCCATGCGAAGAAATCCCACTGCTTATGAATGAATTATTGGACATCTTGCTAGGGGGAATATTAAGTTTGTTTGTTGAAGTTGCTTTATTTACATCTTGTTAAAAAGCAAACACTTTACGTGTGTTTCATTGTTAAGTAACTGCATAATATTTTTAATAATATTACTAGTATGTTTGTGTGGCTTGTTTATATTTTCTTAAATAATTTGTGTTATATTTCTCACAAAATAAAAAGATCTTGTGTCCTGAACAGCAGCCCCATACAGACCTTTGCCAGTGTTGGCTCTTACTTTATTGTTTCAGTTAGGATCACTAGCACCCCTTGGAATTGTATAGGGGTGACATTTTAATTACATATTAAGCCATTGGTTGAGTTGCAATTTTTTTTATATTTTTTATTTTATTTTTATTTTTTTTATTTCTGAAGCTGGCTTCCAGTAGCACAGATAGGGAGGAAAAGTATGTGTGTGGGATGGTCACAGAGCAGTGCATGCGATTGCGCAGATATCTACTGGCTCGAGTTTTGCTTGCTTCATTGATCTTATGAACAATATTTCTATATGTTCAATGTATAGTTCCCATTGCGACTTGCTGTGCTGTTATTAATTATGCACTGTACACTGCTACCTGTAGCTTCTTCAGCCTGTTGCAGGCCACACAAGTAATTACAAGCCGAAAAATCTAAAAATAAAACTAAACAGTGATATATACTCTAATAAAAGACAACACTAAGAATTCTTATTAAACACTCTTCATATCAACTTGTCTGTTAATAGTGATACTTAATAATTTAGTATCTTGTACATGTGGAGTCTTCAGACGTATATAAAAATGTTCTAGATGTGCTCATGTAGTGACATCACCCAGAATTTATTCGGGAACATATGCAAGCATCTGCACAAAAATCTGTTCATATTGTTTGTGTATATATATGTGTATAGAAATTAACTTCTATTTCACTTTTAGGTGTATAACATTTGAAGGCATTACACACATTTATTAATTCTGAGGGCCTCATCCACCATTAATCTTACAATAAATCTCTTGCAAAAGGCTTTAGTTTCTTTTCCTTTTGGATAGAATGAATGGAAACCCACCAGTGTTCTGTGATTTTCTGCCGTCAATGCTTTACCGACATCCTAGTGAAAGTAACAACTCGTATGTAGGCAAGATTATTTAAAATTGGCAACGGCTAAATGTGTTCTGTCTATAAGCCACGGACATTTTTAAGGCAGAGCTCATCATGGTCACACAGTCACAAACTTACTCTATTTAATGCCAGGTAGAGAAGGATGTAAAATAAGATAGAGCAGTTGTTGCAGTGCAGCTGCCGCAGCAAATGACAACACGCTACAAATCATCTATACATTGTGCTTCCCAGTTTGGATGGAAACCTAATGCCGTATGACTTAGCTATTATCTGTTTGACACGGGAATGATATAGGTGCAAATATTACCCCAGATTTAGTTTTATTGTAAGATATTACGGTCGGAGTGGGAGTTGAGGTTCATCCACAGCTGGAGAGTTCTTGCGTGTCTCTTTTGTTTGGGTCAGATGGACCCATCTCACAATCGGTAAGCCTAATTGAAATGCCAAGTGCCATCATGTTTGAAAATAATGTGGTTTTAAAAACATTTGAACAAGGGCTAGACAAAACCCAGGCACAGCATTGCCATGGAGATTAAGGATTGCATCATGGCGTCTAGGGTTTAATCTCCTGGACGCACAAACTGGCTCTTTACAGTGGTATTTGCGTTTCCAGGGCTCCTCCGCACTTCTAGCATGGCGGTTCCTGTATTTTCCAGATGGCTCCTGGGCATAGCGAGAATATGTTGCACCCCGATTTGCGCTCTGGAGAACATGGCATCGCTAAGTCCAGTTCTTTGTGTGCTTGTAAATCCTAGTCCTTTTTGCAGTTTGAGACTGACTTGGAAAGAGAAGCGCCCGTGTTAAACATACTGCCTAAGCCGTTTAGAATGGGAGTCCTGTTGCTTGTTTCTCTAACATGAGCTGTGCTGTTAGAATTTGCCTGGCACAAGCAATGTGGAATGACTTAGGAATCTCGCTGAAACACAAACCTTCCTTCTGCTACCCCAAGCCCTGCAGTTCCTCATGGAAAACAGATCTGGGTCTTTCAAGATAATCTGGAAGCTAAATGCCCCATACGGATGCCAACGTAGTAACAAATGGTATTGAATTAATATGAACGGCGCGATGAGCGATGATCATGTTTGTTCTTTATTTGTAGCCATAATATGTCAAGGTTGGAGACTAAACTCTAACAATAACAAAAGTAAAATGAAATAATGGGCCTCACGAAAACCCTTTAGTGCCTTGATAACACACGCATTACAGGCATCTTACAAAACCAGTACAAACTCCATTCCATAAACATGTAGTGTAAACACGCTACTATAATACAAATATTACACATCTCTTAAAGTGGTAGTATTTTCTCTTAGGGGATAGTGTATTCATGGCAAAGAATGTATACTAAAGTACTTTAATATGCACTGTTTTAAATGCTTAAAAAAAGGGTAAGCTCCTCCGTGATGACATTTTATGCCGTTGAAGCAGCCGCTCATGAGAGAACCGAGAATAATTCCTAGGCCCCTGTGCGGCTGGTATCTTTGTAGGTCCAATGAGTAAGGGGCCTATATTTGGATGAACCCTTTTAAATCTTGTTGAAGGAACCCTAGAGTGTTCAAAATTGTGTTCAAATATAGGCTTGACGCTGCCACTTAGGTGAACGCTCTTTTTGAAATCGAATAGAACACTTTCAGTCCATGCGCAGAATTGTATCATCTGTGTCCGAAAACATTGATGAAAGTCCAGGCCCTGCTGGGAACTCTGATGGACGCTCCAGTGCTGGCACATTGCTGGTCTAGAACCCTGCATCCTGATCACTCTGCATACAATTACAATTATCTGAAGGATCTTTGTTCTCTGTGTTTGCGTTTGGGACTTTTCCCCTTAAATTCTTTTTGTTGGCCTTCATATAAATCGGCAGACTACAGATTGCTGTTAATGTGCTGATAATCTTGGACATTGGAGGAGTCGGCAGGCATTAAATATTTATATTGTATTTTAACGATACGCGACACCCAGTGTTTCTACCGATGCATTATTAATGCGTGATTATGGTGTTCCAACCTTTGAATGGATTCTTTGGATGTTCCTTCAGGTCTCATAATACATTTACTGTGACCTGTGCTGCATGTGTGTTGTACGAACTATATATGCTCAGCTGATTATGTTTACAGAGTTTGCTAGCTATACCCCTTGTCCTTGCTAATGAACTGGATGGAATTTCTATATACATGATTTTGTCTTCAATTATTTTACATTTTTAAAATATTTCTGTTTCGATCATATCTGTCTCAGATAATTAACTCTGTTCTTCAAAAATGCTTTTGCATGTATACCTGTCTTGCAAGATGAAACACAGAAGTTGCAGCCATACTAAAGCTTCCTCCTTCCTTCATGATCTGACATTTCCTGCTGCTGATTGGCTGCTTGAAGTTGTCAATCAGTGGAAGGAAAGTGCTCTCATTGACATAAAAAACATGCAATGTTTGCATGAATACATCATGTGCATGGAGATGCATTTGGCCTATTGCATCTCCTGTCCTACATTAAGCTGAGGGTTGGGCAGAACAGACTACACAAAAATGTAAAGGTACCACACACCCACCATGAGCATCAAAGTACACATGAAGGCAGGAATGTCCATTTAATGATGTCTGCTTACCTAATGGACTGAGAGAAGAATGGAAGACCAATGTTGGTGATGCGGTGTACAGCGCAGTGTTCTAGGAGGTAGAGCCTAAAAAAGCTGCAAGGCCAAAGGTTACTGGTTCCTAGCAATGAGTAACACTATGGAAACGATTGTTAAGAACAGCAAGTCTTTTTTTCCATTTTATTTCTGATATATAATGTTTCCTGGTCCAGTGATTGTAGATGGTGGGATTTTATTGCCAATAGCTTTGCTCTTTACCACCAAAATAGCTCTTATAACACAACTCTCTTCTTGGTTTTGAGTTCCAGAAGATCAAGCAGTAAAACTATATACAAAAAGGAACATATGCCCCTGTAAACAATGCTGATGGAAACCTTTAATTACATTCTTTTCACCCTTTTCTTATAATGTTCAGACATCCTCTATCGCCCATGTTTCCCTGAGTATGTGGGGAATGGGATGTGTTCGGTTTGTGCGTGTGAATGGGCTATTGTTCGTGGCTGCTCTCTCAGCGGGTTAGGCCATTTCTAAGAGGCCAGCATTAGATGTTGATCTTTTGTTTCCTTGGCTTCTTTGTGTTCTGTCGGACATTTGTATACAAATTAACAAGCAGCCATTGTACTCGGTGTGTTATTTGGTTTTCAGTTATATGTGTTATCACAAGCTGGACTCCCATCAATTTTGTTCTTACTGGTATTAGATTTAAATAATAATTTTAATCCAAATAATGCATCCATTCCTCCTAATTTTTACAGAATTTACATGCTCCCACAAAGCTTTTACATTCAAAAGTGTCCCTTTATTACAATTTGCATTATTGGGGTATGGCTACTGGTGAGGTATTACTTGTATTATCAGTTTCAGCCGAGTAATTTGAGACGTCTGAATATTTTGGCGGCACAATCTCATTTCTACACTCATGGGTATGTTGGTTTATTAGCCTAATGCGAATCTGGTACTTACATAGGTATTTCCCAGTCTGTTCGGTTTATACATATATGCTTCCCTTTTTAGCTACGTTGTGGCTTTGTGTATTGGCTAAATGGAAGCCAGTAACCTTTCAAAATAACTTTTTGGCATTTTTAGTGGAAAAAAAATATTTTTCCTTGACTGACTGACTGCTGAAGGAGTTCTGACACGCTCTGATGTCAGCTGAGTCCCGGGGGTGATGGAACGGTGTACTCAGGGTCACCTGTTTTGGCTCACTAAAAAATAGTGTTTTTAATTAAGATTCTTTCTACAAGTAAACGTGGTCACTCCACTGCAATCATTGACCGGATCACTGCATGTAAACAGTCTAAAGTACAAGCTGCCCTCTCGGAATATTGGAGTATTGAAGCCTATGATGTTTTCTATCACTGTAAGCATTTTGACTTAACGACTTTGCTATATATTATAAAGGATTAAGTGTGATGACCTGCTCCTACAAGAAGAGCATAGTTAAATCAATGAAGTGACTTGAAAGACCACCTTGCTGGAGATGCTCACTGGCCCTTCATCATGTATAGTAAAGCCACAGAGTTAAAGTGTTCAACATGAATAATATTGACTTAAAACCCTACCATCTGTTCCCTAAAGCATTTATCTTCCTCTTGGTTGAGGGGGCTGAAATAATAATAATAGATGGTCTTGTACATTGTGTGTTTCAGAATGTGGCAGGTTATCATCACTGAGGGCTATAATAATAATGTGTCGGTTAAGGAACTGTTAGCCTCTAATTAAGTCAAATTTGAAGTAATCTATATTATCAATGCAGGAGTCTGTGTAAGACTGTTCTGTACATAAGAAAAGCACCTTTGTATTTCTCCCGATCTAAATGTTGTGTATTGTTTGCCTACTGCATTCCGTGGTCAGTGCATTACTGCGCCCTTCCCTCTATCATTAGAAAAGGTGTTTAGAAAACAAGCAATACCAGGGAAATCCTACTGCTTGCACAGCCTTAAAGGAATCGTATGACTCCTGACCGTTTCATTATGTAAGATACAGAAGGGCAGCAAAACAATGTTTGCATAACACACATGTGATTGGCTGCTGCTGGTAGCATTACTTTTAGTTGATGTTCTACTGAGCACGTGCAGGATGCATACCTCTGTATGCTCCCTGTTTCCAGTAGAAGCAGCTGGGGGAGGAGTTAGAGATAGAAAAACTCCACAAGCCAAAGAATGCAAGAATTATGCAAAATGCCCAAAATGACTTTTTAACGCCCATATTGTTTTCAGTAAATTAATAGAAGCTATAGTATTTATCGTTATTTTATCAGGGGCCAATTACTACTTACATTTGAGAGCCACTAAACGTGTAATTTTGTGTAATGTTATTTAAATTTAAGCATTACTGTCAAAGGTTGGGAAGCCCAACTCTGCAAACTAGTTAATATATAGGAAGAACAGCTGTGCTCCTTAACCCATGAGTGCTCTACTTACATCCTCGTTAATGCTAGTTTTACCTCGAACTGGGAAGTTGGGCCAAACTTACAATGGCTTACTGGCAAAGCGTGGCTGTGGACACTCACTGTAAACTGTATTTGCCGAACAGCCCACACAACAATTTATTAACTATCCCCATATACCCAAATGTTACGCATTCGCAAATATTGCAGGTGAAATGTATGCAGCGTTGGTTGTACCCCCAATGCTGGCAAAATGCACCAAAATGCAGAGCCAGGAGTGCTTTGCTGGACATTATTATATTATTCTTTATTGTTTTATATAGCGCCATCAAATTCCTAGTGCTGTACAATGGGTGGACAGGACAAAACAAGTAGAATGTAACATAACAAATTGACTTACAGAGGCATGTACTCATCTGTGTGACTGCTATTTTCTGTATCTCCAGCAGTACTTTAACTGAAAATATTTTACGGCCTATAGCCTTCTGCTTTGGCTAGCAATTATTTCTATTCCCCTATGGTGCTGATTTTATTACAATATATATATGCTATATAAATATAATGAAAACTATGTAGTACACCCAATTATAGTGAATTATGAATTCATTTATGTTACAATTAGATATAAATTTATAAAACACAATCACATATTAATATGCATATAATCAACAAAAGCACATCTTTCTTAAAAAAAAAAAAAAAAAAAGCTTTTTGTAGACTTGTAACAGATATGTATCTCTGCCAAGAATACCAAAAAAGCAAAGCAGTAAACCAGTCTACAATTTCTTTTTTTTTCTTTTTCTTATCTATATTTATTTTTCAGCCAGATATGTTTTTGTGATCTGATATATATATTATACATACATTATGCTCCAGAATTGATCCACTTGAGCCTGAATAATGGTAGCCAACCCTTATCTTGTTACGTCTCGTTCTTCCTACACTCCCTCACCCCAACTATTGGGGTTAAAGAAAATGAGCTATGTGTATATAAGGAGATCCATATCATTTAGTTCGCTTTATCGGAGCAGAGCTCAGTAGACACCATAAGTCTGTATAGTTACCCAGTTAATTTAACTGTGAGCTGGGCCCCCATTTGAAACGGTTTACGTTCCTAGCAGGACTGGACTATGTCATGGACATTGATGCCAAATGTATTGAGTCGTTGGCATCCTGCCATCATGGCATTCTTTTGCTTAGGTTATGTTACACACTAGCTACTTTGTTTCTTTTTATAGTTTTAGTATATTTTAACATGATAAAGTGTTTCCTATAGGATGCACTAGTCATACTCGTAAGTCTTTACTTTATATTTAGCACAGGGGAGGGTATTATATGTGTAGGTTTAAGAAGAATATCCATGGAGACATGTCAATCCGTATGATTCAGATTTCATTCCTGCCCACAGTTATCGGACTGGATGAGCCAACGCCAGCTCCTTATGTTTAGAATAAGTTTTTATAATAAAAATCAGGTTTTCCTACAGCAAAAAGCTGGCTAGTAACCTCCATCATTCCCTGTGATTTGGCTTTGTTCATCAAGCTGTTGTGGATCTACAAAAATGGTTATTGTATGTTATTCTAATAGCTGTTTGCTCAATAATATTTGCAGTTAGTAATTTCTGCATGTTAGAAGATTTTGCCTGCTTGATGCATCCTGTTATTTTGAGGATAGCGGTATTATTCTAGTAGAATGTACTAATAACACATAAAAGCATCAAAAGCAATTTGGGTGTCTGGTTCCCTAGTTACAAAAAAAAGGCAAAAAAAACAAACAAACAAAAACCTAAACTGTCTTCCTCTGTAGGGATATTTGCAAATAGACCATTATTATGATAATGTTGGAATATGTGGCATTTCCAGGAAAAAAAAGTGGAGATGAGTATCTTAATAACAAAAAATTCCCCAAAACTACAAAATGATCACACTTTAATTCATATAATTGCTGTGCGGTCCCTTTACATTTTTTTGGTACCCCCTCTTGCAGATGTATGTTTCCCTGCTATTTGCTGCTCCGAGCACATAACCTGCCACATAATATACTTATCTTGCAGAAAACGTACTCTCAAACTACTTTAATATGCATTCTTTGCTGAGGATCCTCTCTGGGGCACCGGAGTGTCCCTAATAGGCTGAGATAAATGATGTTGGGTATAAGAGACTGCCAAGCAATAATTAAACTGTGATAAATGTCTAGTATTAAAGAACGTGAAAACCAGCCTTTATTTTATTAGATTTTTTTTTCTACCAAAACTATCACTTTTAAAATTTAAATAGAAATGGGAGATTTTATGTACATGAGCATCAACACAGCATTTTAATCTGTTAATTAGGTGCTTTCAATTATTGTGTTCAGCATAATGATGTTAAAATGCTAAGTAAAAATATACTGATATTATATATTCTCTTTTTCAAACAGGCAAATAGGATGGAAGAGCTCATATGGGAACAGTACACAGTGACCTTGCAAAAGGTGAGTGTGAGTTAAAAGCTGTGTTCATGGTCGAAAGCATTAGTCTTGTGTAAATAACACGCCAGTGATTCATTAGCTTGGCTATTCTTAAAAAGACTGAGTGCAACAGGGCTTTTTTTTTTCTTATTTTGGTTGGCAACAGGGTTGATGTTCCTAGAGGGATAAGTCAAATGATTTGGGTAAACTGGAAAATGGTCAGAGCTGTGGCAACTGTCGTTTAATGTGGATAAGTGCAAGATAATGCATCTGGGACATAAAACCCCAAAGACGCAGTTTAAAATATTTGATATGGTCCGAACATCTGAGGAAAAGGGATTTAGGGGTAATTATTTCTGAGGATTTAAAGGTAGGTAGACAATGCAATAGAGCAGGGGCGTCCAACATGCGGGCTCGCAAGGGCCCTGCTGCTTACCTCACTTCAAGGTCAGACCTCTCGGAGTTACATCTGCAGGCCTTAGTTAGCATGTTCAATGTTCATGACAGTACAGTTAGAAAAAAGACTGAACAAGTATGGTTTGGTTGGATGGGTTGCCAGGAGAAAGAACATGGCAGGATGGCTTAGAGCTGCATAGTTGCATCTGAACATAGCATAAGACTTCTGGATCAATGTCCTTTGGACAGACAAGACCAAAGTGGAGATGCTTGGTCATAATGCACAGCCCTATGTTTGGCAAAAAACAAATGCAGCATATACCTCATACTAACTTTCATGCACGGTGGTGATTTGGGATTGTTTTGTAGCCACAGGACTTGGGAACCTTGCAGTCATTGAGTCAACCATGAACGCCTCTGTATATCAAAGTATTCTAGAGTCAAATGTGAAACCATCTATCAGATGGTGGGCCAAAAATTCTCCAATGTGAGAGACTAATAAATTCATACAGAAAATGATTTTCACACATGGCTTCTCCATTTTGGCTTTATTTTTCTTGAATAACTCGTGACATGGTGTAGTATGACAAAGTGTTGTTCATTTGAGGTTGTATTTGCCTAATTATTAGACCTGCTAAGGAACAGATGATTGTTATTATGCCCTGATATGTAAACCATACAATTCAAAGAGGGTATACTTCCTTTTTTCACACGACTATACAGATAAAATTCCAACATAAAACCTAAGCAGTGACCGCATTCTAATATTAGACTAAAAACCAAGAACTGGTTCTCAAAACTTTTGACAGATGACAAGAGCATTATTGACATCTATTTTAATGTTTTGGGATCTTTAGGATAGCAAAAAAGGCTTTGGTATTGCTGTCTCTGGAGGGAAAGACAACCCACACTTTGAAAATGGTGAGCCTTCTATTGTCATCTCAGACGTTCTGCCTGGTGGACCAGCTGATGGATACCTACAGTAAGATTTTTTTTTTTGGAATTTCTTCAAAAAAGAATTCTATCTATGAGACAAATTGATTTCCGTTTTTATGATTTTGCTCCTGCATAACATTTACATGGAGGCCAGTGAGCGAAGAAGCAGGTCAGTGTAGCTTTCTAGAAGCATTGTTATTAGTATACAGCCTAGGTAAGATAAGATCAGAAGGTTGTTATATAGGAGAGTAAAAATGGATCCAAGCATGTTAAAAAAAAAAAATTTGAAGGTTAGAATATTTTCTTCATGATACAGTCCCTTTCATTTAATCCAACTAAAGGTTCCTGATTCCTTTGTTAAGGAATTACTTTATTTTGGCTGATATTTTTAAAAGTTTATGAACATGGTAATCGGCATCAGAGCTTTGAGCACGGTTTGGCTTGTAGCCCCTGCTTGAATTGAGTTCTTCAGCTATCCTGTGTTATATGATAGACTTCATCGCTCCACTTTTCCCTTGTTTTCTTTAAAGCTGAGACATTTTTTGTGTTGTGTTTTTGTAGAGAAAATGACCGCGTGGTCATGGTCAATGGAACACCTATGGACAACGTGCTCCATTCATTTGCTGTACAGCAGTTAAGGAAATGCGGGAAAACAGCTGTAATCGTGAGTATTGTTGTCCTATGCATTGCACATTTAAAGAGAAAACCAGTATCTTCTGAATATATAACCATACAAATAAATATTAGGGCTTGTACGTTATGGAGGGGTTCAAAGCACCGGACAACTGACAAGGTTACACAGAGAACATAACGGCCATTGAGCATTCCATATAAAAAGTGCCCTTTAGTCCAACTTTTATCTGTATGCCCAGAGCAGTGACAAAGCTTTATGATTTATACCAGAAATTGTCAGTGGCAATTACTGTTTTGTACTCCTCCGTTATACTCTCTCTGTGAAGACAGGAACTAATCTGACGATAAACAGGATGTGTACAGATTGCTAGGAAAAAAAAAAAATATCAGTAGGCCTTGCCATGGTCTCCAATTTCTAATTACATTGACTTCAGAGATGTGGCATTTAATTAGACCATATTTTTATGATTACCTCCTCCACTCAAAAGATGGAATTACATTGTAGTCATAGTGTGTGAGCAGGTTCTGTAGTGCTCAGTTTAAAAAAAAAAAAAAAAAAAAAAAAAAAAAAAATAACTTTATCATGTTTTGTAGAATTACAACAAAATGGTTTTTGCTTGCACGTTCTTCTGTTTTTGTGTCTCTAACCTTTTGTTCACTTCACTAATAGGTGGTGAAAAGGCCCCGCAAGGTTCAGATCACTGCATTAAGACATACACCCTCTCCAGAACCAGACCCTAGAGGATTTGACCAATTTGATGATGAGTCGTACATTGACCACAGGAGTATACACAGCGGTTACAGTGAAGGTGGCAATGGTCGTCGTAGCAGAGATTCAAGCCCAGACAGAGGCTATAGTAGAGACCAGGAAAGAGGCCGCTCTTATGACCGGGATCCAGATAGGACTCGAGGGAGAAGCCGGGAGAGGCACCTAGATGATGAACAAGAATACAGAAGAGCAAACAGCCGGGGCAGGAGTATCGATCGTGATCACAGTGAAGAGCGTAGATACGGAAGAGACCGTGGCAGGAGCGTGGACCGAGAGGAGTCGTTTGAGCGTAGCTACAGTGGAGACTACAGCCCTGACAGGGGCGTTGGCCGGAGGCCTCAATCTGACATTAGAATTGAAAAGGATACGCAGCTGAGCCGTAGTCGGGACCGGCTTCAGTCCTACAGCCCCCCACCTGAACCACACCGATCTTTTACGCCCCCACACAGGGCACAGGAGAAGCCCATCAGTGTACTACTGAGTAAAAACAAGCCTAGTGAAGGTATGCATGTGTAGGCACAGTTATGTACAGACAAGTGCTATAGTGCCATGCTAAAAGTACCAAACAAGACTTCTCCATGGAAATTGTTTTTAATAAAAAAAAACAAACAAACCTTATTTTCATATGTAGGTACATAACATTGACCTGATATATTGTATTATGGCTGGTAAAAGAGAAAAGAACAAAAATTCATTCTTTGAGCTACATCCTTCCCTGTCGTTGGAAAATAAACAAAGCATGATTTGTGTTAAAAACAAACATTATTTTGAAGGATTTCATTATCATATTAAATCCTATAATCGGTTTTCTTTTCCACATTAATTTTAAGCACTCTTTTTGTTAACATATGTATGTATATTTTTTTTTATGGCAGAGTATGGTTTGCGGCTTGGAAGCCAAATCTTCATAAAAGAAATGACAGACACTGGGCTGGCGATGCGAGATGGCAACTTGTATGAGGGGGATATTGTTCTCAAAGTGAGTAGAATGTCATGTTTAAACCTATAGCCGTTAGCCGTCATAGAGGAAGGTTTTTCTTTGGTGTGAATAAAAAAGTAAAGCAGTGTTTTAACCCCTGGTTTAAATAATGGCAGTGTTCCCGTGGTAATTCTAGAAAAAGTCAGTTTTTACAGTACATGATCAGTTAATTTTTATTCGTTTAGCAAGGCTAGATCCTTGATTGCATGATAGGTTATGTGCTATTGTAGTGGGAAATGACCGTATAGTATTGGCTATAAAAAGAAATTGCTGTAAAACTTTATTTTAACCTGACTTTGTTAGATATCGTGTTATATGTCTGTGGCTGGCGCTCCTTCTTTTTTTCTTTTTTTCTTTTTCAATGTATGGTACATACGTTAAAAACTAAAATACTCTTCTGATTGGTGTCTATTTTTGTTTGTGGGAGATCTACAATCATGTCCTATATATACATGATCAACTAATTCTTTGTGTCCCCCTAGACTGCATTTATTCTGCAGTAGCTGTATTTTATTTCAGTTACGGAAGCAAATAAAAGTCATAAGTAGTCTGATCTGGTCTTCTACTGCTGTGTTTCACCTTGAGCGTTCTCTTTCACTGCAGATCAATGGAACTGTTACAGAAAATATGTCTCTAGCGGATGCCCGGAAGTTAATTGAGAAATCCAGAGGGAAACTGCAGATGGTGGTGCAGAGAGACTCCAAGCAAACTTTGATTAATATCCCTTCACTGCACGATAGTGACTCTGACATTGGAGGTAGGTTACCTTTAAAGTCATCCACAAACTATACTCTGTATACTCGGATTATTTGAGTGTTTGCTACAATTAAACCAGTTCCTAATTTAATTGTTTGTTCCCTTTATGATTATACCGGCCATTGCTTTGTATAAGTTCTATGGAGTTATACCTCCACATTGTAACCGTCTATACATAGCCTGTAATATTTATTTGTGTACATTCACAAATACTACATTTTATGTATATGTGTGTTTGTTATAACCTAACACACTCTCCTTGTGTCTCAGCCCGCCTTAACCGTCTAATAGATTGCAAGCTTATAAGAACAGGGCTCTCTTCTCTGGGCTAGTATGGTGTGATAAATGTGTTAATGCTGTTGCTTTATATGGTAATTGCTCCTTTTTTATTATCCCTCTCTAAATGGGCAGGCTTGATGGGCTGACTGGTCGCTGTCTGCTGCCAAACTTTTTTTATATTTCATTTTCTCTGCAGATATTTCGGAGATAGAATCCAATCGGTCCTTATCACCTGTAGATGACCGGAGATTGCATCCTTCAGATTCCCATTCATCCAGTGAAAAGCTAAAAGAGGAAAGGTAAGTAGGAATTATTTTGTTTAAAACTTGATTGATTCTCTCTACCAAAATTATTTTTAAAGCCTTATTTACTATTTCAAGTTTCACAATGGATACTCTTGGTAAAGCCGGCTTCAGCGACGATCTGTCACTTTCCTAAAGCCTTTTTCATTGTGTTACAATAAATAAAGCTGTTATATACTATGTCAATTATAAAAAAATTGAAGCTTGCGCAGTTGGTCATTGGCAGTGTAGAACTCCCATTGGGCGCTCTCTACTTGGATCTTGTTAGGCCGCCTGGAACCCCTGGTTGGCATAAGGCAATGTCCTGTCATTTGGCTGGTGGCATCTCCGGGGACGCAGGTGGCTGGGGGGTAGTTCAGGACAAGAGAGAATTCCGATTCGGACGAATCAATCGTGCAAAACAAAGATGTTTGATGACGCTTGGCTATCGAATGTATTTAATGGTTGAAAGCTGTTCATATCCCATATGCTTCTAAATCCAGGAGGCAATTGGCCCAGAGGTTTGCTTAATAGTTTGTCCTTTTAGCAGTCTCGTTATAAAAAGCCTATTTCTACGCTTACTGTTATTGATGGCACATTAGAATCTGACACAAATTGCACTTTTCAGCAGTGCCGTTTTTACGCACCTCCGTGCTCCCATACACAATCTACAATACTTGAACAGCTATCGCAACGGCACTTCAACTGTGCCGTTAAAATGATAAAGGGAGATTCCGTAACCGCAGCGCTCGTGAACAGTGTGTGTCGTGTCGCTACAAGTACGTGCAAATGAATACAGCACTTGGCATCCGTTCCAGAGCTTCTTAAAGGGAATGTTGGAGGGATGTAATGAATAGCTGTTAATATTTTTTTCCTACTTGAAATTGGTTTGATTTCAATTATTTATTTTTATTGTCCTTGTAGCACGAAACAGGATCCACCCAACAGGCTGTCTAAAATTGGTGCCATTCCTACTCCCTTCAAATTAATGAATACATCTGAAGTGCCTGCTCCTGTCTCCATCAGCCCCGCAACTACAGATTCCGGCAGGGATAAGACCTATTTTGATGAAGAACCAGGTTAGGCCTTCAGTATTATAGGCATAATGAACTAGATATACACTCTAGAAAATACATAGATTTAAAGCTTATCCTGTGTTAAAGATTTGTATGCTTATATTGCTATGCTGGCTAGCTGATGACATTGAGATAAAGACTTTCGCGTGGCTGCATTTGTTGGTTACTCCATATTACATTATTTCTTCCCTATTAAATTTCAGATTGTTGTATTAGATGATGCTGGCTCTGCCACAGACTGCCACTAATTCTGGCTTGCATAAAGTGAAATCTTTCCAAAGCAGGAACACTGATTGAGATATGAACAGCTCAAGCTTACAAAATTATATAAAAGCTGTGACATACGCATTCACACTTAATATACTGCAAATCATTATCGCCTTATTATAATTATGCATAACTGATACCAAAAATTCCTATGCAATGCTGGTACTTTTTTTTGCATACCTGTTTATATTTGGAATCTTTGCTGTAGAACTACCTGTCGCTGCTCCCAGAGTTTTTCTGCGTCCAAGTCCTGAAGATGAAGAAATATATGGGTACGTTTGGCGCATGCTTTTGTTTATCGATAAGTGCACTGACGTATATTGGTAGTCACCACTAATTCCAGTAGGACCAGTCAAAGAATAGTGTGTATTCTTCATTGACCAAAGGACAATCCATAGAGAACATGGAAAGAGAGTTATTTTCAAATTGTCCTGACATTGTTTTGTGGATGTCAGAGCGTGTTTATCATTTGTAAATTTGTATAATTTGTAAAGGGCTGTTGCAGACCCTCTTGACCCAGCTTGTAACACCTTAGGCCTTATGATGCTTTTAATCATACAATTTGACTGCAGATAACAACCACTCTGCTCTTCTAGTATGTCTGTTCTTCCTGCTGCAAAGATTTAAACTTTACAGTCAGTACTTGATTGTGTGGTTCATTGTACGTTCTCACACACACCTGTATAAAAGTACATCTATCGTACAGCGCCATGGAATATGATGGCGCTATATAAAACAATTAAAACTATGTAAGTGTCCCCATAGTTTTTTCATATGTGCTGCGCTGATTAACATAGAAGAAACTACAAGGGACAGCACGTCAGGAGAAACAGCGTTCTAGGTATTGCCATAGTCTAGTATTGTTCACACATCTGATATAATTGGTTACATATAAAGTGGTGGTTCCATTTTTAGAGGGACTGGAGCACACCTCCATGAGGTAAGGGGTAAAAAATAGATTGTGTATCTTGAACCCTCCACCTCACCCACAGAAAGGTACCCTCCTGTCTTCTGTGTCCCATCGAAATACCTTGTGGTGGACTATGGCAGAAACCGAGATCTGTTATTCTCCTGCACAGTTCTCTGTGTGTTCCCTTGCATGGCCGCAGTGTGTCAGACCATGTCATATTCCCAACTCTTTGCCCTATGTTGTGGAGCAAGGCGGCAAAGATCTGTGCCGGAGGAGACGGGACCTCCACTCCTCCTCAGGTTGCTTGGGCACAGGGCAGCAAAGAGAGGCAGATAGCACAATAGTACAACCTGAGGAGGAGTGGAGGTCCTCCTCAGATTGTACTATTGTGCTATCTGAGGAGGACCTTGACTTAAGTATCCCATTGCTAAAGTGTGAGGCAATCCTCTAAATCAGACACCTTCCACTATGTATTTACTAATAGACTTATATAATACTTCTCAAATGACATCTCTCTTTTTGTCTCTAGACCCAATACAAAAATGATCACATTCCGAAAAGGAGACAGTGTGGGTATGCGTCTGGCTGGTGGGAATGACGTGGGAATATTTATTGCCGGTGTCCAGGAGGGCAGTGCTGCCGAGCATGAGGGGTTACAAGAGGGTGATCAACTGTTGAAGGTACATTCTAGATAATAATAAAATCAGTGTATCAGTTAGAAAATTGTATTTATTCCCAGAAACTAATTCCACTATTTACATTGCCACCAAACATGATTGTGAAGATGTCATAGATACTGTAATCCCTATGGTTCCCCTGCTCTTCACAGTAGTGGGTGATCTACTTAATGGGTACTCCTGCTATAGGTTATATAGAGATATGTTAAAACAAATCTGAATACTCTGTAATTAGAAGAACTGCTTACTTTTAAAAGTTGAATCCAAATTTTAAAACTCCATATGGAAAATGCCCAAAGCCCAGATTTCAATTTGTGTTCAATGTAGCATGGAAAGTGGAAACTGCAAGCATTTTATGGAAGAAAAACTGAGGATATTTATTGTTCGTTTTTTTATAGTGTTGACTTTTCATCCTGAAGGTTCAGGAATGTTAATCCTGTAGAAGTGAAGCATGAATGTTGTCATTCCAGAGTTGGCATTTCCCAGAGTAGTTAGAGGGGAACAGGAGTATATTTATGATGATAGAAGTGTGGATAATTTTAGGTCGCTCAAATGTGTAAAAAAGAAAAACAAAAACCACATTAACAGTGCTTGGGTTATAGCATTCTTTAATGTCTCGCAGTTCTCTTGTAACTGGTACATCACATGTTCTTGTCTCTCTGTCTCTAATGAATGTAGGTGAACAATCAGGACTTCCGGTGCATTGCGCGAGAAGACGCTGTTCTTTACCTACTGGACATTCCAAAAGGAGACGAAGTAACCATTCTGACCCAAAGCAAATATGATGGTAATTTTTACTTGAAACAAGCATTCTTTAAATTGTGCGTAACAAGACCCACAGTTAAGAGATACACCAAGAGCAGTGGTGACATCCTTTATTCCCCCCCCCGCTCTTCTAGAATTTGCCACTTTGGCAAAAGGGACAGCTGCTTGTGATCGGTTCTTGTGTAGCTATTATTTGTTTTATATAACACATCGTATTCTGTAGCACTGTACAATGGGTAAACGGGACATGACAAGCAGTATATAACGTAACAATTAGACTTACAGAAACCGGAGAGGAGGCCCTGCTCCAATGAGTCGCACCATAACGTAACACAGAATTCTTTGTACCATGATATAAAGTGTGTGTGTGTATATATATATGTAATATGTGTATGTGTGTGTATAGACGCATGCAGAAGCTCCATCTGAAGTGACAAAAACACAAAAGTTTTAAAAATGGAGTGTTCTTAAATTGCGGAATTGGAATTCAATTCTTTTAAAATGAATTGCAGGCACTTATTGTGATAGATTACATTTTTTTTGTGTTGTAAAAATAACTCTTTGAAACAGTGAACCCAGCAGTACAATGGGAACCTTCTAGTTAGTGGAGACTGCATTCAACTTTAAAAATCCATTCACTGATTTTTTTTTTTCTTTTCTTTTTTTTCCTCCAGTGTACAAAAACATACTTGCCTGTGGCCGGGGTGATTCATTCTTCATAAGGACCCATTTTGAATATGAAAAAGAAGCTCCCCAATTCCTTTCGTTCACAAGAGGCGAAATATTCCGAGTAGTCGATACGCTTTATGATGGGAAGCTAGGCAGCTGGCTGGCTGTAAGGATTGCCAATGAACTGGAAAAAGGAATTATTCCAAGCAAAAGCAGGTACTTCATATTTAAACGAAATGCTATATTTTCATATAATAAAAATGTGTATTTGTGTGACACCTCCGTTTGATTTATGCAGTTTTTTTCTTTCTATATGTAATGCATCTTTCCATCTTTCAGGGCCGACCAGCTGGCTAGTGTCCAAAATGCCCAGAGAGGACAGGGTGGGGACAGGGCAGATTTTTGGAAGAATCGAGCCCAAAGAGCTGGGGCTAAAAAGAATGCAAAGAAAAGTCGAGATGATCTGTCTTCAATTGCAGTTGTCGGCACTAAATTTCCATCGTATGAGAGGGTGATGCTAAGAGAAGGTAGATTTTTGACTAATAGACCTGTCTTGGACATAAATGTCATCACTTAGCTGTATGGGTTTAACTTCTGTTCTTGTTCTTGTAGCTGGATTTAAGAGGCCTGTTGTCGTGTTTGGTCCTATCGCGGATGTGGCGATGGAGAAGTTGGCGAATGACCTGCCAAATCTATATCAGATTGCCAGTAAGTCTTTACAGTTACCAAAGCTGGAATTCATATGGTTGAACGACTGGCATTAAGCATGGTTTATCTTATCGTTTCAGAAACAGAGCCTAAGGATGCTGGAGCTGAGAAATCCAGTGGCGTGGTACGGTTAAACACCGTCAGACAAATCATTGAACAGGTATATTGATTATGTACAAAGGGTGAAGTTATATTTATGCACAAGGAATGTGATGTAAAGGAAACGAGATACAATTAATAATCTCATAAAGTGCAACATATTCACAAATAAGGATAAAAATCCATATCTTGATAGAATAAATCACTGGTTTTCGTCATGCTAATGGAAACTTTTCTTTTGTGTTCTGCGTTTCCTGTGGATACTGTGAGTTTTTAACTCGGGAAGTGTTCTAAGTAAGCGCAATACAAATTGCTTCCCCCTGCATTGATAAAAAAATAGATAATAAAAAATTCTAAATATATAGATCTCTGTGTATAGGCTCTTTTTGTATTTTTACATTCACAGTTGGGTTTTACTTTAGCAAATTTTCATGCGCTTTAATAGCTGCCTAGTCCCTTTAAATTTTCATGGTGCCCCCTCTTTAATATGTATTGGGGGAATGCTGCGGAATCCTCCTGCATGCATCCCCCTTTGTCCCGGCAATTTACCGTGCTGGATATGTGTTGAATGCTTCTCCCTGCATGTTATATTACATCTAGTCAGCTCTGGCTACTCAAAATCTGCAGGCAGGGGGTCTGTTCTGACCCTCATTAGCATGGACCGAAAACGCTCCAGTTGATCTCAATGGGAACACTTTCCTAGCTAGCTTTCAATTCCTGTATAACGGTCTGTTAAAAAGGTAGTTTATACTATATTAATGTTTTGTCTCTTTCATTTTTATTATTCAGGATAAACACGCACTGCTAGATGTGACTCCTAAAGCTGTGGACCTTTTAAACTACACACAGTGGTTCCCTATAGTTGTACTGTTTGTCCCAGACAGCAAACAGGGCATTAAAACCATGAGGCAGAGATTGTGTCCAACATCTAACAAAAGCTCAAGAAAGCTGTATGACCAGGCAAATAAGCTGAAGAAGACCTGTCCTCATCTTATTACAGGTGAGCAGTAAGCAAGGTGTAAAGAAATGTAATCTTTATCTTTTCTGATTGGTCTCTTTGCTTTAGTTTGTTAGACAAGCACATTTTGTGTTTTTTGTGGGTTTTTTTTCTTACCTTACAATACCAAGGGAATCTAGAGATCTACGTGTTATTGCTGTCCCTGGAGAAATATCATATAACGAAACCATGGAGACGCATTAAAAATTTCAACAACGCTGTAATTGCTGTTGGCTAGATATCTACAGGCAGTGGATCCATAGACAATGTTCTATCTATTAGTAGTAGAGCAGTAAGAACACTCAGGGAAATCAACTGCACATTAAATAAATAGCACAGACCTTTGATAGAGGGGGAAACACACCTATTACTCCCATCCCAAGGCTTAACGGTCCTTGGCTGGTAAGATATATAAAACAGAGGGGGAAGTAAGACATTGTTTGTGTTGCTGGCAGTCAATTCCGTGCAGACATTGTTCCTTCTAAGGTGTCTCACAAATGCTGTACTAGCTAAGAGGGCATCTTATGAAAAGTTTTTAGTTATTGTTTTTAGCGGAACACTTCCTAAAGTTTTCATGATTAACATTTAAAAGATTGTTTAATTTCTAAAAAGATGTCTTGCATCGCAGTATTTTAATTCTCTTTATGGAAGGTTTGAGCAGATAATTGGCTGCACGTATGATCTGTTCTTTTTAGGATGTTGAGTGGTATCTAATGTGTTAAATTGTCATTTTCCTGCAGCCTTTATTAACTTGAATTCAACCAATGAGAGCTGGTATGGAAGTCTAAAAGATACCGTTAAAGAGCAGCAGACACAGGCCGTCTGGGTTTCGGAAGGAAAGGTAGCTTGTCGTATTTGAGTTTCCTTCTAAATATTAAAGCAAGGCAGTGGGAATGTAGCTCTCCTTCTAATATACATATTCATTTTTGTGGGACTTGCAGGCGGATGGAACGGATGAAGAGGAAGACAGGATGTCCTACCTTACAGCAATGGGAGCGGATTACCTGAGCTGTGATAGCCGTTTAATCAGTGACTTTGAGGACACAGATGGTGAGGGTGGAGCGTATACCGACAATGAGCTGGATGAACCTGCTGATGATCCAATACCGGTTTCTGCCATTAGCCGATCTTCTGAACCAGTCCATCCAGAAGAGGTACAGAAGGTTCTTCAAACTGGGATCCCACACGTGCCTGATGGCCGGCCCCACTACTGAATTTATTTCTGTAGGGATTGCTTTGTTTATGGCTCAGAGCGCCACTACACTGGTGATAAGTAACTGCCATTCTGAGCC
The DNA here is from genome assembly GCF_027358695.1 of Spea bombifrons. NCBI lineage: Eukaryota > Metazoa > Chordata > Amphibia > Anura > Pelobatidae > Spea > Spea bombifrons. Next base: position 100,425,042 of record NC_071087.1, read on the forward strand.
CCTACGTAGCTGGTACACGGATGGTTTACTTCTGAATATTTACCTTGTTGCAACTGTATTATTATTATTTTAAAATACCTGTAGTTGTATAGTGTCCCAACAATTTACACGGTGCACACAAGCTGATGTTGAACTGATAACGGTAAAGAAGGTTCTGCTTACAATCTGAAGGCATATCACACTGGTTACAGTCAAATCATGGATGTCATATCTATTGTAGTGTGATCAACTTGGCATTGTTTCAGAAACATGTTCTTTGGTCTTTCCAGTCTATAATAAAGCCGGTCCCAGAGGCTAGAGGTCAGATGAGGAAAGCTGGCAGCAGAGAGGTCCTACGAGAGCCCAGTCCACCCCCATCGTTTAAACCTGAACCACCAAAGGTATGTGTAAGAAAGGATAATGTTATTAAATGTCCCCTATGATTTAAAAATGTAATGTTTCCTCTGAGCAGACTGTGCCCTCTCTGAGTTATTTCGCATCCATCTCTTCCCATTCTTATTCTCACTCGTAGTCATTAAACTGTTTCCTTTACAAGGTTCACTCCGTGATCCTACCTGTGCAGTCTGTAGTTATGCAATACTGCACACTGTTTATATGGTATATGTAAATGATCATATTTACTGATGGTGTACTGTCCATAGTATCTGGAATGAACTGGATTGGAGGTGCTTGGGTTTGTGTATTATTGGTGCTGCTTTTGATTCATGTGTGTATTCCTTACAGACCAAGCCACAAGGCATGGATGAAATATACGACTCTCCTCGCAGCTACGATGCCAAGAGAAGTAGCTCCAGTGTAGCGAGCAGCGAAGCATCAGGAGGGGTGATCAAGGCAGTCCCACCTCCTACTGCTGCCAAGCCTGTGTTGGCCACAAAGCCCATCCTGAAGCCATCAATACCTGTAAACCCATCTCCACCAGAAGAGCAGAATGATGATGAGACGAATGCCCCCAAGTCGGTTTTGGGCAAAGTGAAAATATTTGAGAAAATGGACCACAGCGCAAGAGCGCAGAGGTTACAAGAGCTGCACGAGGCACAAAACGCAAGGGTAAGAATACATATGTATGGTACTATGGGGGGGGGGTTACAGCCACCCTAAAACTTGGTCATGTTGTTGCTGATTTCAAGTTCTGATATGTGAGCAGTAAGAACAAGAGGGAGAGTTGTAAGTAATATTAGGTTTTTTTCCTCCTTAGAAGCAACCTCCCCAGTAATTGAGTTATTAAACCATGAGGCATATTTTCAGACCATCTAGGTTAACAAAAAAAGTGACTTTTTGTTTTTAATATAGCTGGAGCTGGCCCAGAAGCTACCAGACATTTATGCTGTACCAATAAAGCCACAGAAGAATGAACAGAACCGACCCCAGCCAACAAGGTACTTTTTTTTTTTTTTTTTTTTTTCTTCATGGGAATTATTTAATCACAGTAGCATACCCCCGACATTTCAGGTATCCAAATCGGATAACACCTGTGTTGGGGGGGGGGGTTGTATATGTGGCCCCCCACACACACACACACACACACTACCTGAATGCCCTCTTACACAGCACAAGGGGGCAGCAATGGAGGTATATTATTTTGTGTTTTCATTCCCTTTTCTTTCTTAGCTCTCGTGCTCCAGAGCCTCAGAAACCACCTTCTTGGTCGTACTTGGAGAAAAGAGAAAGTTATGGAAGCGATAATGAGGAAGAGGAGTATCGACGTCAGCTGGCTGACCAGTCAAAGCGTGGGTTTTACGCACAACCTTCGAAATACAGAGACACGGAGCTGTGAGCTTCTGCACAAGACACTGTTTAATGCTACTGCGATCTAATAATGTACAGGTTTTTTTTTTACGGTGAATATAGACTTTGTGTAACCTACTGTAGCTGAGGATGTACTTCTGTGTTAAGTTACTATGCCGAACTGGAAAGTCAGACTTATCAGGAAGGTACGATGGCTGTTATGTGCACAGGGTAAGGCTTGCTACTGGAAAGTTCATCAAATGTCGTGCTTTTGTGTTAGCAATTTTTGTGTTGCTTTGGATTCCCTATATTGAATTCACAACCCACACAACTTGTCGGGTTATTAGTGGCACAGAGACTCCATGCGTTACAACTACATTCCAGAACAAAGTGTTTTACAAAGTGCCTTTGTGCAAAAACTGTTTTACTCACACCGAAAATGCATATGGCAGTTCCCATCAGGAGAATCAATTCCAAAATATGACTGACCACGGCAGTGGATTGATTTGTTTTTTCCCCTATCTCATGTTAAAAATGTCTTTTTTGCATAATGTGTATTTCACAGATAAAAGCCACCAAATTAGAATCCGTTCAGTATTTTAGTATCTGAGACTACTTTGGAAAATCTGGAATAGGCAAAACTTGGATGGTGGTGGATCTTAACACCCTCCAAATCATCTAATCATTGAACTGCTGTGAGGAGACAGCTCCTCATGGCTGTTGCAAAGACAAGCTTGTAAAGATGTGCTCGTTTGATATTGAATGGGTTTATTACGGTTAATAATAAACTGAAAAAGAGAAAAACATGACTGATTGTTGTATATTTATTTGCAACCCCATTAAACTATTACCGGTTATGGTTGTCCCAAAAACATAAAAAATCTGGGAGTAACTTGAAATGGGAAGAGCTTTGATTTAACAGTATTAACTCCTTCGCAACCATAGGGCATATTATTGTGACCTATAAAACCTGGTCTAGATGACAAAGGACATATTAAGTCCTATGGACGTTTCTCCCGGCGGTACATGAGAGAGTGGACTGGCATTAGACAGTCTGGGCTCTCCTCTGTCAGCAGGAGCCTATCCAAACGTGAGCACCAGTTACACCGAATTAACATAAAATGTATGTTCCAAGAGAGATCCCTGAGGTCTCTAAATACTTCAAAGGAATCTCCAATCAAAAAAAAGTGTCAAAAGAAAATGTATAATAAAATATATAAATGGAAAAATGAGTGCCCAAACACCTTATATCCCTCCCAACATACATAAAAACTCAATTTCAAAGTTCAAATATAAGACAAAATAGTGGAGCATTTTGCTGAACGTAAACATTTATTTTATGGAATATACAAACTTTAAACAATATATCGGTGATATTGAATGTGTATAGATTAAACAATGCTGTTCAGCCTAGTATGAAAGTGCTGCTTTTGAAAATATATGTATATTAGTATCTATTTAAAAAAAATCAGATTCTTTGCACAACAAATAAGAAAAATGTATATTTCCATTCTAACCCAAGAGAAGGTTGAGTCTTTTGCTTATTGATTCCTTTTGATTAGGCCAATGTACAAAAAGATCCAAAATCACAACTTCCATCTGAAGAAGAAACCTTAAAGGCCATGAAAGCTTTTTTTTTTTTTTTTTGTCCAATCAAAAGGATCAACTTTGACTAAATACCCATTTGAATAGCAAAAAAGTTCTACTTTCTCATTTGAAACATAATTTTGCATGTTTACTTCCATTTTTCCTCAAACCATTGCACTATTCTATGCTGTTCTGTTACACATTGTTTGTGAATAAGTTATTCATAAATACCTGATCATAATAATGGTGTGGCTAATTGAGAATACACCACCTGCTGGTGCAGAAACTAATCTCAAGATTTATCTTATTAAGGGTTGGCTACGGAACAAGCAGTTTAATCCCTTTACTTCTGGAGAAGTGCCAGGTATGTAATGCCCAAGTGGGCTAATTGGACCTGGGACGTACCTGGTATGTCATGCAAAAAAATGTACCTATGTTGCCACGATCATGGTGATCTCAGGGGCCCTGCTGCTGCTGTCTGGGCAGACAAGCACAGCCCCCCCAAGCCTTTGATCGCTCCTACAGGAATCGCAGATAAACCAGCGATCACATTCCCAGCTGCCACAGGCAGCTTAAGGGAAGGGGGCTGCTTGATGCTTTGTGTTGGGGACCTTCCACAACATTTTGCTGCTGCTTGGTCGCTCCATGAAAGTGCAGTGTTAATGCCGCGATTGTGGCGTTTTAGGGGTCAATACCCGTTTTATACCGGGCATTGCTGCTGCAGGCAATTGTGTCCCTGCTGGCAGAGGCAGCTTCAGGGACAGGGATTATTATTATTATCTTTTATTTATATAGCGCTAACAATTTACACAGTGCTTAATACAATACATATATTCAAGGGGTATGACAAGACGAGGATAGACAGACTAAGACAAACCGATACATTCAGTGGAGAGAGCCGTCCTCGCAAGCTTATAATCTTGAGGGAATAGGGTGAGGACAAACCTAAGGCACAGAGAAAGGGTGAGAGGTAGTGTGGTGGTTGTATCAATGACAAGGACGTTCTAGCAGCTAAGATGGTGCGGCTTCTCTGAAGAAGTGAATTTTGAGATGTTTCTTGAATGTCAGGACGGAGGGTGAATGCTGAAGGTTCGGTGGAAGTAGATTCCAGAGATATGGGGCAGCTCGAGTGAAATCTTGTAGACGGGAAAAGGAAGAGGTGATGAGTGAGGAGGAGAGCCTTAGCCCATGGGAAGAACGTAGGGATCGAGTAGGAGAGGACTCAAATATGCAGAAAAGTATTCTGGCCTAGGCCAAATAGCCCATGGGTGGCGGTGGCAGCAGTTGCTGCCTTGGGTGATCAGGCCCCCCAGTGTGCCACCGCTCAAAGGGCTGATCACAAGGGAGATCTCTGATCTGCCCAAGCGCACCATTTACACACAGTAAAAGGTCTCTGTGTACCTTAACTCAAAGTTAAGTGGGGATATGCTGATGGGGGAGCTACCTGGGTTAGGCTTAGGGCAGAGCCTCATGGTAAATAAGTCACTGGCAACATGCATTAAAATGATACTATATATAACAGCTAAAACAACCAGCAAATGCTAACTCAGGAGCAGTGAGAAATGTCATATGTATGTTTCCGTGACCAAGTGATCATTCTTTACAAACAACCCCCTGTCTGGCCTGTCACTCTGCGCTGCAGGCCACATAACAGACAGCTTCCTGCAGCTTCTCCCACAAACAGGGCAAACAGATCAGATTTGCATTTGTGCTACAGAATTATCTGCATTAAAGCTACATATATATATATATATATATATATATATATATATATACACACACACACACACACATATATACACACTGCGTTGCCATAACAAGGTACCTCATTACTAAATTATAAGTGGTACTCTTATTTTTTCTTAGAATTTTCTTCTGATATTTTATGTAACTCGAAATCAATTATTGTAAAGTGAGATGTGATATGTTGGGAAACATTTAGTAAGAAACATAAACTAAAAAAATGTGATGTTTGCATGTATTTATGCTCCACATATTACTATAAGTGGTTATATCACCATAGCAACCAGTGGAATGGTCCAATCAGCAGGAATACTTAATGTAATTGGTTGCGGTGGTGAAAAGCCAATTACTTTAATGCTCTGCAAAATAATACCTTTTCATTTGTTCTTAAAGGGACAGTATTATGTCCCGTACTGACCCACCAAGGAAGAACGCATATTAATGTGCTTAGTAAGCGTTTTCTATACTTGGCACACCAAAACAAAGAACAAGTACTTACTTTCCTTAAGGCACTGCAGCACACTAACCTCCTCCCCGTATTCCACGCTCCACCGGCATAAAAATGCTCCTGTATAAATTAGAGAGTGGTTTCTGGGTCTCATTAGACGCCATGGAACTCTCGCACAAGCCAGTGGTGGAGCTAACTGGTCGTCCCAAACGGGTGTCCTTCAAGCTGCAGGGGATGGGAAAGAATGCAAATGAAGAAGAGGGATCCAAGTGAATCTCCTAAGTCAATTTAAAGGGGTCATGGTTGCAATGTCCCTTTAACACAGGCTGAGGCTTTCAAGCTAGCTCTCTACATAGACTAGGTTAGTCAGTACTGCGGAATTCAAATGCCATTCTAAAAAAAAATCAATGTTCCCCTTTGACACATCAGTTTCCGTAATTGTGTAATACAATAAGACGATAGCCTTTCCCTTTATGTGTTGGAGTTTGAAAACTCCTGCTGATGATATGAAAGCAGCGATCAGTTTACATACATCTGTATCAGAATCATTTTTAATGTTCTATTATTGTAAATGCATTTCCCTAGAGACTTGAGACATCGTGTTTTGTGGCACCAACAAAACAATGAATATCATTCCTCACTTCATTCAGAGCTGCAAAGTCATCAACTGCCTCCTATAGCACAAAGCACTGCAGTCTATTGAAAAGACCTGACTCAGCCGGACATCTCATCAGACCTTGACCCACTAGTCCTTTAGTCACCGCAAAGGGTAATATCCTACAACATAAATCAAGGGGATCTTTATTTAAAGTGAAAACTAGCAGGCTTATTATAAACAATCACACACACGCACATAGACAGATTTCCAGCATGCCATGCTGACAGTTCATTCAGTAAAACATTGATGCTACAAGCTTGATGCGATGATGCGAGCTACACTACAAAGTAGTGTTTGTTGGTGAAATTCTTCTTTGTTCTTCAGACAGGAACAATGATGCATGTTCCCTATAGAAAAAGGTGGATAAAGACTTCCCTTTAAGTATTTCTTATGGTATTGAACCCTAAGCATCTTTAGGCTCATCATACCCACCACTTGCTTTTGTTAGTTTGCATATTTGTAGATACAGTCCTCAATACAATTGCTTCAAAAAGGGGCACAATGTTTGTAACCACCTGGCACGCAAATCAACGTTTCTCAACATTTCTTTCTTTCAAGCCAAGACTTCCTACTCTGTCGTACCCTGGCCAAGTTTGTCAGGCGCTATGATCCCGATGCAAGATTTTGTGTTATTGTAATGGGAGTGTATAAGATGTTTTATGGCCAAAGTGTGAAGGAAGCTTGGAGTAAGAGCTCAAAGTCAGGGCTGTCTTTAAACCTAGTGGGTACCAGAGCAAGACCCCCACATACCTGACCTCCCAGCCACAATCCATTCCATTCATCCACTCGAGAAGGGTATGCTGTAGCACAGCAATGTGAAATATCCCTTTTTACTTTGTATTGTACAAGTAGTTATGCTATCCAGAGCTGTTAGAACAACAGCTTTTTCGTGGTTGGAATTCTTTGATACCCTAAAGAATGCTCTGGTGTGGTGATCCGAACATAATGTGCACAAACACATCCAAGTTAGGCCATTAAATTGATAGGGCTGTGACATGTTTCCTTCTGGCTTCTCAACAAAGCTGGGAGAAGGAACCTTTTTTCTGCCTGTGTGTCCTGCCAAGTGTTGGCCTGGCAAGTGTGCCCAGATCTGTGATTTAATCCTGACACAGATAATTCTACTGGAAAACCAAACACGAAGGTGGATAAATATATTATTCTTAGAAATAGTTGTATATATTAACGAAATCCAAGTGAAGGTTAGATACTAGTTTCTGCTTCATAGTGCACATTTAGCTATTTGCCCCAGTTAGAGGGTTGCCAACTTTTCCTGAAAAAAGGACCCAGTTGTGGGTTGGTGAGAGTGGAGCTACGAAAGGGCAGGACCACAAAGGGTGGAGCCATAATGCAGTACATTAGAAGTAGTGAAAGTTTACCTATAAGACCGCCTGTGACACTCACACTTCTAGAGACTGAGGCAGAGCCCATGCTTCCTTCCTTTGACATTGATGACACACATGCGCACAGTGCACCACCCGAATACGTATTCGCATATCCTGCCATCTTGCCGATCCCCAAGGCTGCCATCAGTAATTTTCCGGCACCTTACAATATATATGGTATTTTTGGTACAAAGGCATGGTGCCAGTACATGTTTGAGGAGAGGATAATGCATGGGTCATAAAATCATGGCGCACCATTAATTTAATAAAAGCATGGTGTGGGGGGGGGGTAGACCTTTCCGATCAATGTCTACAGCCATATGTAACACCAAAACATAGCATAAAAAATGTTGCCATCTACGTGACCCATTTTGCCATGTTCAATATGTACGTACAGTACAAAATATTTGTAACTGGAAGGAGATATACTTTGGTTAAAACCTTTGCGTAGTAAATTTGCTAGTGAAAATGCCCTGTCCTGCTGGTATTTTCCATGCACAATCCCCACCACCGGTGTAAAAAAAAAAACACACAAACATGGTGCAAATCTACTATAAAAAAAGTATTAGGAGGGACTCTTGGTGCCACTGCCCTTGCTGCCAGGACTCTGCTTTGGTATGATACTCCATAAAACAATTATCAATGTAGAGTATTAGATTGTTTTATTTTATATATTGTTCTTCTTTTGCATTAATAGTTGGGGTGAGTCACAGAGGCAAATTTGGGGGTATTTTGTATTGGCACATAGCCTGCATAAAAAAATACAAACCAAATATCAATAAGCTTGTGCCTTGGAAATTCCAAAAATTTAAGAAACCTGCATGTGGGGTATTTTCAAAATCTGGTGATGAATCTGAACAGGTTTGGCTGGATTTCTCTCCCATAACAGACAATGTGCAAAAAGTTATAAGCGACACGGAAGTGTGGGTGAAAAAAAAACACAGGAAATTATTTCTACAGCTTTGGCAGTGATGGGTGGCCAAACGGCTGCAAGACAAGTGTCTAAATGCTCCTGATTGAGTTATCTGCTTTACAGAAATATAAACGTACTAATTACCGTATTGGCTCGGATATAGGCCGCCCCCGTATATAGGCCGCACCCTAAAAGTTTGGTGCTTTTTTAAAGAAAAAGTTTTTTTTCTTTAAAAAAGCACCAAAAAAAACATGCTGCCACTCTGCCCCCCCCGAGATATGCTGCCACTGTCCTCCCTCCCCGAGATACGCTGCCGCTGTCCTCCCTCCCCGAGATACGCTGCCGCTGTCCTCCCTCCCCGCGATACGCTGCCGCTGTCCTCCCTCCCCGCGATACGCTGCCGCTGTCCTCCCTCCCCGCGATACGCTGCCGCTGTCCTTATCTGCCCCCCCCCTCCTCGACTTACCGGAGCAGACTCCCGGGTGTCTTGCGGGGCCGGCGAGGGACATCTACGCAATACGCGTATGCAACTTCCGGTACCGGTACCGGAAGTTGCATACGCGTATTGCGTAGATGTCTCCCGCCGGTCCCGCAAGACACCCGGGAGTCTGCTCCGGTAAGTCGGGGGTGGGCAGAGGTAAAACGCTTAGATAACCTCCCGTGCCGGCACCCCCCCCCCCGTGGGAAGTGCTGGCAGGGGAGGCTGTCTGAGCGTATCGGGGAGTAGGATACAGGTCCCCTGCACCGCTGTGGGGGATCTGTATCTTAACCCCGCTGCCTGCCCGGCGCCCGGGACTGCATGTCCCGGGCGTCGGGCGCTAGACCCCGAATATAGGCCGCACCCCCACTTTAAAAACTTTAAGTGGGGGAAAAAAGTGCGGCCTATATTCGAGCCAATACGGTATATGTATATATATATATATATATATATATATATATATATATATAGTCCCCGTTCTAAACTGCCACAGGCCCTATGTTGTGAAAGCCATGTGATCCATTAGAACATACTGATCATTTAGCAACTTTAACTCCTCAAGTCCATTAGTGACATCTATGGCCAGGAATGAATGGCCAGGAATGAAGATAGATAGATAGATAGATATTTCTCTCTTAAAGGGAAAACCTGCCATAATATTAAATCCTTGCCATCTCCCTATGGCTGTCATGTATAATTATGTAATAGTTGTAGCAAAAGGTTGCAGAAATAAGTAATGTTATAATTTATTTATATCTTTCATGTGACTACTTATCAACCCATGATCCAGACTTTGGAGCCTAGTAGCCCCATTGTGAGTGTGCGAGAAAGCTCTGGGTATGTAGGACACAGGGGCCTTGTCTTCAGCTTTGTACTTGGCCAAAATTCTCTCAAATCTGTATAATTATTCCTCCCATCTCTCTCCCAGCACAGTCTTTAGCTGTACCTGAGTAGAGGTCTGTTGGATATGATGTGATATGATGGCTCTCTCCAACAGTATGGAGTCCACAGGACATGAGGACAGGACTATGTCGGCGGGACATGATGGTTGTTGACTGAGCCCAAGAGACAGCTGCCTTGACAAATACACTAATTCTTAAACAAAAAGGGCAAGCCCTGGACAGTTTTAATTAATGATGTTATGCAAAAATGTTGGCAGCAACATCTCCCCTATAAGTGCCCTGCAGTATACATGACTCTTTGTAGCTCTAACCTTGCCTTTAGTCCCTCTAATTTGAAAGAAAAAAAAAATTACAGCTCAGGGTAACTCTACAGAAAGTCTGTTTAAAATATATCTTAAGATGTAAATGAAACGCTTATAACCAAACAGATGTTTCTGCTCCTTAATGCTGGGACTAGTTTTATAATCATGGACCAGGTGCTACATTCTGTGTAACTTTAAATATATTTCCACGTGCCTTTTATAGCTATTTCGGAGGATCTTTTGTTGGGTGCCATAGCCAGATGTCCCCTTTAACTAGGAATACTTATAAAAATGCCTCATGCTGGCATCCAATTATTTTAAAGTAGGACACACTTTCCAGCGTCCTTACCTGTTACAAAATCCTAGGAGTGAAAACAGATCACCTGTAGATTTAATCTACTCAGATACTCACATTTCAATTCATCATTTAAAAAATGCTAGCAAGGGACATGGCCCCTTGTTTTCTTTTCCTACAAGGAAATTAGGCATTACTTTGGATGGAATTGCAAGATATATATATATATAAAAATATAGATATATAATATTTAGATGCACTGATATGTGTCAGATGCTGAAATAAGTTGAATTCATTATCTGTTACAGTTAATGCCAAAGCAGTGTCACCAGCAGACATTTTCGGGGCCAGTATCAAGCAGGATCCCACCCCCCATAGAGCTATTACTCGGTGTGCCCCCCTTTTCGCAGCTCTGTGAGATATATATATATATATATATATATATATATATATATATATACTCACTGGCCACTTTATTAGGTACACCTGTCCAATTGCTTTCTAACACAAATATCTAATCAGCCAATCACATGGCCGCAACTCAATGTATTTAGGCATATAGACGTGGTCAATACTACTTGCTGAAGTTCAAACCGAGCATCAGAATGGGGAAGGAAGGGGATTTAAGTGACTTTGGCATGTTTGTTGGTGCCAGACAGGCTGGTTTGAGTTTTTCAAAAACTGCTGATCTACTGGGATTTTCACGCATAACCATCTCTAGGGTTTACTGAGAATGGTCCGAAAAAGAAAAAATATCCAGTGAGTGGCAGAGGTCAGAGGAAAATGATACAAGCCTTGTATCGACAGTTCTGGCTGGTGGTGGTGTAATGGTGTGGGGGACATTTGGCACACTTTAGGCCCCTTTGTACCAATTGAGCATCGTTTAAACGCTACAGCCTACCTGAGTATTGTCCATCCATGTCCATGACCACAGTGTACCCATCTTCTGATGGCTACTTCCAGCAGGATAATGCACCATGGCACAAAGCTCACATCATCTGAAACGGGTTTCATGACAATGAGTTCACTGTACTCCAATGGCCTCCACAGTCACCAAAAGTCACCTTTGGGATGTGGTGGAAGGAGAGATTCACATCATGGTTGTGCAGCCGACAAATCTGCAGCAACTGTGTGATGCTATCATGTAGGGCTGCAACTAACGATTATTTTAATAATCGATTAGTTGGCCGATTATTTTTTCGATTAATCGATTAATCGGATAAAAAAAATGAATGTAAATTTTTCATTTATTTAAAATAATTTACTAAACAAATGATGTTAAATACAAACAGCAGAATAAAAAAACTTTGATAATACATTTCTTGTCTTTATTTCCCAACCAGCCCCCCAATATATGCACATTTGAGCCTCCCACATATGCCACGCTGCCTACCACAGCACTCCACGCTGCCTACCACAGCACTCCACGCTGCCTCCCACATATACCACACCACGCTGCCTCCCACATTTGCCACTCCACGCTGCCTCCCACATCTGCCACTCCACTCTACCCCCCATATGCCACTGTGCCTGATACGCCTTATACCCCCTGAAACACCACTCCATCCTCCCCAGACATGCCACCCTGCCCTCCCCACATATGCCACGCCATGCTGCCTCCCACATCTGCCATTCCACAATGCCTCCCACATATGCCACGCTGCCTCCCACATCTGCCACTCCACGCTGCCTCCCACATCTGCCACTCCACGCTGCCGCCCACATCTGCCACTGTGCCTGATACGCCTTATATCCCCTGATACCCCACTCCATCCTCCCCAGACATGCCACCCTGCCTCCCAGACATGCCACTTCTCTACCCCCAGATATGCCTTATACACCCTGATACACCACTCCGTCCTCCCCAGACATGCCACACTGCCCTCCCCACATATGCCTTATATACTGTATATGCCTTATACCCCAGATATGTCACTTCACTGCCCCCAGGATTTAGATTCCCCTAAATTAACCCTAAACTCCCCATTAACCATAACTGCCCCTAAATTAACCCTTAACACCCCCTTAACCACAGCATCCCCTAAATTAACCCTAAACACACCATTAACCACAACTGCCTCAAATTAACCCCAAACACCCCATTAACCACAGCTGCTCCTAAATTAACCCTAAACACCCTATTAACATAACTGCCCCTAAATTAACCCTAAACACCCCACTAACCATAACTGCCCTAAATTAACCCCCACCTCCCCTAACTTTCAGTAGCCCAAATATATATATATATATATATATATATATATATATATATATTTCATACATATATACACATTATATATATATATATATATATATATATATATATATATATATATACATACACATATATACATATACTTACAGTTAGATGAGTGTCACAGCCATGTGGTTCTGGCCTGAGAAGGAAGGGGCGGGGCCAGTTGTCACAGTGATTACAGGGAGGGGGAGTAAGTAGGAGCTGCTGCTGTGAGACGCTGAGTCAGACTAAACGGATTATATAATGAGGGGGATTTTTCAGAGCGTTTGCTCTGAAAAAACCCTCATTTTATAATCGATAATAATCGATTCAACTAATCGATAATGAAATTCGTTGCCAACGAATTTCATAATCGATTATTATCGATTTTATCGATTAGTTGTTGCAGCCCTACTATCATGTCCATATGGACCAAAATCTCTAAGAAATGTTTTCAGCACCTTGTAGAAAGTATGCCAAGAATGAAGGCAGTTCTGAAGGCAAAAGGTGGTCCAACCTGGTACTAGCAAGGTGTACCTAATAAAGTGGCCAGTGAGTGTGTGTGTGTGTGTATATATATACCGTATTGGCCCGAATATAAGCCGCACTTTTTCCCCCCACTTTAAGTCTTTAAAGTGGGGGTGCGGCTTATATTCGGGGTCTAGCGCCCGACGCCCGGGACATGCAGTTCCGGGCGCCGGGCAGGCAGCAGGGTTAGGATACATATCCCCTGCAGTGGTGCAGGGGACCCATATCCTACTCTCCGATACGCTCAGGCAGCCTCCCCTGCCGGCACTGTCAATGGGGGGAGTGCCGGCACGGGAGATTGTCTAAGCGCATCGTGCAGACGTTAACCGGCAGCGGCTATGAGCGTGAACGACCTCCGCTGCCGGCACGTCTGCTCGATGTGCTTTAACAATCTCCCTTGCTGGGAATTCCCACCGGGAAGAGTCCCTGCAAGGGAGATTGTTAAAGCACATCGTGCAGACGTGCCGGCAGCGGAGGTTGTTTACGCACATCACCGCAGCCGGTGACCGTCCGCACGCTGCGTTTTACGTCTGCCCCCAAAACTTACCAGAGCAGACTCCCGGGTGTCTTGCAGGGCCGGCGGGAGACATCTACGCAATACGCGTATACAACTTCCGGTGCCAGCACATCCGCTGAGTGCCGGCACCGGAAGTTGTATACGCGTATTGTGTAGATGTCCCCCGCCGGCCCCGCAAGACACCCGGGAGTCTGCTCTGGTAAATCGGGGGGGGCAGAGTGGCAGCATATCTCGGGGGGGGGGGACGGAGTGGCAGCATATCTGGGGGGGCAGTGGCAGCATATCTTGGGGGGGGGACAGAGTGGCAGCATGTCTATTAAAAAAAATGTTCTTTAAAAAAGCACCACACTTTTAGGGTGCGGCCTATATATGGGGGCGGCCTATATCCGAGCCAATACGGTATATATATATATATATTTGTTGTTTTTTTAGGTAAGCCTCTTAGATATGTCACAGAGCTCTGAAAATTAATGTGGAGGAGCACATCAAGCTACACTGGAGAGGCAGCAAGTGCCCAGTGGGCTGGTTCTTGATGGTGTCTCCCATGTACCTTTATTGCTGCTCACGCAGCTGTTCTTCTCCTTTAGTGTAAGGCTACCAGCTGGTGCCACAGAGACCTTTGGTGCTACCCCTCTGCGGTCACCATCCTCACTTCTGGTTTGGCACAGTCCCCCATAGTGTCGCCAAATTAAAAAACAAAAACATCATAAACACCTTAGACACACCTGAGTAATACCTACATCCTGGACTGTTAGGTGTGCCTTTAAAACTACCTGTGAAGGGTTGCAGTTTGGGGGGACATCACACTTTTCTCATTGCAACCCACGTCATGAGACATCAGCAATCCGTAAGAAATGGCAACCAAATGTCTACTATGATGACTGGTACCTGTGTTCCAAACAAAAACATCCCTGGCCATTGGTAACCTTTCACAAAAATCAATGTACAGCAGGAGGATGGAGATGATTACCCATCTCCAGAAAGATATTGACACATTGGAGAGAGTCCAGAGTAAATCTTATCAGGGAAGACTGAGGGATCCCAATATGTAAAACTTGGGAAAAAGAAGAGAGAAGGGAGATGTGATAGAAACATTTAAATACCTAAAAGGATTTAACGAAGTACAGGAGGGAAGATAATTTCATAGGAGGATAAATGTTAGAACAAGGGGCCATAATCTAAAACTTGAGGATCTCTAAAACTTTAGAGGTAACGTCAAGGGTCAAGACCCCACTCCCGCGACCCAGAGAACCAGTGCTTCACCCCATGTTCCCTGGGTCAAACCCTGAGAGTTACTAGGTATGACAATAAAAGAATGCATTGTATAGGCATTACACTATCCCGAATCTCAGGCCAATTAATGTCTTCATGAGTCTTTACATCAAGAAGAACGGGCCAAATGGTTCTGATCCCCCATCATTTATTTATTTATTTTTTGTCTCCACGTGGATCGTCACTTTAAACTCTTGAAATTTCAGAAATAGGACAACTGTATTGTTTGCGTGCTCCACGGTCAACCTGTTTTAAGCTGACCTTATGTCTCAATGTATCCGGTAGGAGAAATAAAGTCAAGCAGGGTCAGGCCTTCTTCTATTAACTTGCCAAGGGGAGGTAATGTGTTCTAACCCTCAAGGGGATTTTAGGAAAAAGTAGAAATCACAGCTTTTGTTGGGTAAAGTGTCATAAAAGCGTAGATTTCCAGGTTCTATTATTAGGATATGTAAGTGTAAGGGGAAGGGGAGGGGGAGCGAGTGCTGCTTCTCAAACACCCACCCAGTTTGTCCCACTGCCAAAAATGTGAAAGTGAAACGCTGCTCAGCCTGTGCCTGCAGCTCCCTCCCTGCTAATCACTGGAGTTATTTTAAAACTTCCAGCTCGGATAACCCCTTGGAAACAACACTTTTTTGCAGACAGGGAAAGGGGGTGGGGATCGGACAGAAAGAAAGAGACAAGAACCACATGGAAGGAAAAACACTTGAGGAAGTCAAGGTTGCAGAGAAGATCCCGAGGAGGCAGGGGACGGTGGGAAGGGGAGGGCACCAGAGGAGCCTGGGGGTCAAAGAGGTGAAGATGGTTGAGTACAATGCACGGGGCCGGCAGGTCGAGGAGGTACTGCGCTGTGCATTATCTGCCTGATCGGGTTTCTCCTTCCATCCCTGGTGTTGCTGCTCTCCCCCCTCCCCAGTGATGTCTCTGCCTGTGCTGCTCCCTGGCTCCTGCTGCCCCAGGACCGGACTGGCGTCCTCCATGAGTAATGCAGCATCCAATTCCTCTCCGGGAGGAGATCCATCTCAGCACCGGCCTCGCAGGACTCGCGGGGGTCTGCAGGGCCCCCCTCGGTGTGCAGCCTCCTTTGGACTGTGTCCCCCACCTCCGCCACCCTTGTCCTCCAGGCGGAGGGCCGGATCCGGGATCATGATGCCGGGAAGACCCTTGCTCTCCCTGGGTTTGCTGCAGCTCATTCTGGGCTGCTGCACGGTGGCTCTTAGCTTTGGGGCGCTGTCACTCAGCAAGTCCCCCCAGGTGAGGAGCTCGTGTCCCTTCTGGGCTGGATCGTCGGTGAGTACCTGTGCGAGTGAACTACTACTCTCAGCATGCTCATCAAACTAACATGGGAGTAAATGAATCAGTAGCTAGGTGGGTGAGATGAGAGGACCCATTCAATCCATCTGAATGGTTGCATAAACCCAAGTGTGCACCTTACCTTCCTTAAGCAATTCTTCACAGGTGGAGAAGTAATGAGGTCATCATCTAAAAGTGGAGGGTCAGATGTTTAGATGTAATGTAAGGACGTTTTGCTTTACTGAGAGGGTGGTAGATAAGTGGAACAGGTTACCATCAGAAGTGGTAGAGGCGAATACAGTGAGGAGATTTAAACATGTATGGGATAGTGTGTTTGCAGTATTGGATCCTTAAAGTGATCAATTCCCATAAAATTTGAACACCTCTAATTAATGCACAGCGGTGTTTAAATATTTATTTGTTTATTCCTCAGTTGTTTATGTTTCAGCAAGTTAAAAACTTATGTTTTGAAAATTTGCCACAATTTGGGATACCCCAGCTTGAGCTCAGGGCTCCCAATTATAATTAAGCTACTTGTTTTCAGGCAAGGATACATAGAATTCCTGGCCTGTTTGTGCCATTCGAGGCCAGCCCTGTTTTAGAGGATAATAGTACTTCCCCTTTAAACTGGGACATTTATAACTATGCATCATGCAGGGTTGCAGTGGTTTTGCACAGACCTGTACTGGGAAATGTCTCTGACCCGATGGATTTTTTTTAAAATGTATTTTTGAGTAGTTTTTGTATAATTTGTTTTACATGCTTATTCGGTTATGCTGGGAAATCAAACTATTATTATTCTACTATCTGAATAGAATTCCTTAAAATAGAAAAAAATCCCGGTTTTATGAATGTTACAGGTCAACTATAAAAAAACGAAAAGAACAAATAGAAAATTCTTCTAAAATTCCACTTTTCACAGAAAACACAAAGAAGAGACAAGTATTTTGGTCTAAAATTTCAAGGGGGTATTAATAGACGTTAATCACAAACAAATGATTGAAATCCTTTCATGCAAAACTTTATGACCAGGCCCCCATCCTATAGAGGCGACCTATATGACTCGCTAGGACGCTAGCTGGTGGGGGTGATGACATCAGAGTTTTTGGTTTGGTATTTTGCTGTTTTTAAGGTGCATGAGGGGGCAGATACGTTATTAGCATTACATGCTTTAAGGCATGGCCCTGCTTATTGGCTTAACTGGCTAGGAGAGCAGTTGCCCCAGGACCACCCTGGTTTATAGGTTTCGGGCCACTGCCTGAAGCTTTATTGTAAGTTTTACTTGCAATTTAAGATATACCCACCAGGGCCTTTAGCAATGACTGTATCCTTTCTATGCTCCCTTTATGATTATTTATACAGCGTGGATGGTACACATTGCTTTGTGTCGGGTTATTACTGGGCCACCTGGCTGGAATTGGCCCTCCGGCTGGATGTTGCCTGGTTGCTGCTGTTAAAGTGCCGGGCTTATCAAAGCTACCTCTCCACATCAGATACTGAAATGAATCTAAAGGTTACCCTATACTTGTTAATAAAAGAGGGAAAAAACTCACATATGTATAATAAACACAGAAATAAGATGCCCTTCATAAAGTACCCATTCCATATTACCATGGGGTTAACCACAAAGCTCACAAGTCCTACCTGGGAAAGTGAAGGAGTGGACCGCCATGAGCCATGCAGACCTTATAAACTTGTGAGCAGGGTCCTCTTTACCTAATGTGCCGGTTTGTCTTAGTCCGTCAGTTCTAGTTTTGTCAGACCCATTCAATGTATGCACTGTAAGAAGTGCTGAGTAAACTGTTTGTGCTATATAAATAAGCAACAACAATAATAATGTCATCCATGCTCACTGCTGCCATCAGTGGGGCAAAGGTGTCAGAATGGAGGTGCCAAATGGCGGCCTAGAAGAGTCTTAATCTGACTCTAACCATTATTTTCTGTGTTTGTTGTTGTGTGTATAGTTGTATATTGTAGGCTGATTTGAGAAGGGTCCTTACATTTTATGGATTGGGATTTGACGTGTCTTAAAAACACACTTTTGATGCAGTCTATGAAGGCATGTGGCACAAGGGCCCGTTCAGCAGCAGCAGATTGGGGGGCCTGATCACCTGGTTTTGAGACAGGGCACCACCACCCACCATGGACCCACCATCCTAGGTCAGACCTAGTCGGCATAAGCCGGAATACACAATTGAATGACTTTTCTATATATATTATGAACATGTCTATTGGAAGGATTATCTCAAGAGAGCTATTGTCCCCCTGCTGTGAAGTGTACTGAATGAAGTATATGAAGTATGAAAGGAAGGCTACTGTTTAAGCAAATAAGCTATAATGGCTTCATATTTAATTTGTGCCTTTAAGTGTAGTCTAGCAAGCTAATAGTGCAAACAGAATAAAAACAGTTTATATTTTGTTAACTTATGCTTCTTGATGTATTATAACTAGTCCCTGATGAAGTCAACATATGACGAAACGCGTTGGACTTAGTTTCTTAAAACATTAAGCATTTTTAATGGGCTATTTTAAATAAAGAACTTTTGGAAGATACCCTGCCTGCCTACCATCCGTTTGTATCCAGCAGATGACCGGTTTTTAAAACTTTGAGGTGGTTTTAAAAAGTTCCAGTAAATCTTCAGGATTCCTAAGATACAGGCTATCTTTAAGGCGCAGTTCCTACTACAATCTTGTGAGTGTGGCACAACTAGTGGGGGCTGTTTTAAACCTTTTAAACGTTATTGCACCATTTGTGGTTTTTATTCTCTTTACAGAGTATTTTTAAAGCTGTATCCCCAGAATTTGTTCTGTTTTATCCATATACCTGTTATAAGGGGCTTTTTGAAGGAAGAGTCCTTGGGGAAGCTACCACATATGTGTTCCGAGGAATGAATAGAGGGTTAAAAAGCTAAGTACCCTGTTTTTATATTTTTTCATTCTTGTAGAACACAGTTACAACTGTATTGTAATAGTGCAAACATCCTCGTGACTTCATGGGTAAACTGAATCAAGTGTATACCTAGCGACTCCCCACAGCCAGGTTCAACATTTTCCCGAGAAGTGATCTATCCATGGAGACTAAAGCCTGTTACAGAGCTTATGGCTTTTTCGGCTACAAAAAAAGGGTATGGTGGGGAAAGGTGCAAAAGCATAGTATCATATCAAAGTGACATGGACATGACCTCATTCATTACGACTGTGCTGATTAAATCCTTTAATCTGTATAATTTCATTAGTCAGACGGACCCTCTGGGTAATTAAGACTGAGTCATTCTATTGTTTACAACAAGACAAACAATGTGATTAAGGAGTCAACATTGGGCTATGGTAACGAAGCTAAAACACATTCGTATGACAGATATGCAGCTGCCTGAACATATTATATTTTGTAAAAACTAGAACACACGATCTTGTTGTTTTTGAATGTGATTAAAAATAGACAATTAGAATAGTTGCTGGAATTTCTGGTAATTGATGCATTATGTTCATTGATTGCTGTCTTTAAATAAGGTTTACTGCCGTTTCTGAAGCAATAAACGTGAGAAGTTCTGGGAAAGGCTTCCTTTCATCGTATATTACTTCTAGTATTTATTTTATGGCAGTCTTTATGAAGAATGCCTATTCATGGATTTTCTCAACAATATGTTTAAGATCTATATTATGTCATTAACATTTGTAAACAGATATCTGTTAATGATATTTATTGTCACGTTGAACTTAGTTGCTTTAAGAGAGCTTGTAGAAAGGGAATTTTAGGTATTCTTGAGGGCTTGTTATTATCCAGTGACACTTAGTACAAAGGGGATGGCTTCTACCAAAGCAGTATGGTTTCCAAAATTAGATTGTATTTACATTGACCTAAAGCTTAGCAAGAGTCAAGTGCAGGACTGATCGAGTAAACGCTGTCAGCAGTTTCACTCCACCATTTACCCAGGACTTTGTTTCCCAAGTTGAGTCTCCACTGCCTTGCGTAGGGACATGGCTCAGAAGCTGAACTGGTTCTCTTGAAAAAAAGTTTTTCCTTATTGAAGCTACTTTAGGAGAGCTTTTAGAAAGACAATATTAGATGTTCTGGAGGACTGACTGCATTTACGGTGGCCCTGGTTATCTTTGAAGAACCCCTAAAGCAGTGTTAGTCAGGAATGGAATGTTGAACTACAACCATGTTTTAAAATAGCTAAGAATGTTACTTTAGCAGTGCTTATAATTTATTATTTAGATTTGCACAGGTTGTCCGAGAACAAGGTAGAGGAACTCACTACTAGGGTCACCTTTTCTGTAGCTTCTCAGCTCATAGACAATGATAACCTTGTGGAAACTCATAGGTTTGGTAATTTTTTCCAGAAAACTGTAAACCTGCTTTGGAGATTTTCTTTTTTTTCTTTTTTTTTTTTTTTTTTTAATATTTATTTGAGAGCAAGCTAAAATGACTTATACAAATATTACAAATAGCTCACATTTCTGAGCCTAAATGCAATAGCAATATATCAGCCATAAATATTATTTTACAAATTACAAAATTACAAAACCCCCCACCCCCCACAGGCAAGGTCTGGGGAGAAAAACAAAAAAAAACAAAACTCCAAAGCAGGCTTACAGTTTTCTGGAAAAAATTAGAATTACTAAATCAATCCTAGATGCAGTTTGATACGTGGCGGAATAACATGAATATCTTTGGGAATAAGGATTCATTAACCGCCATGGATCATTCCATCCAAATTCTTGAATTATTCTCAACAATGGGGACTGATTATTTACATTAAGGTGACATTTATTAACCACCCGCACCATATCCTTCTCGGGGTCCAAAATACAGTTGAAGTCCCCAAACAAAAATAGCGGAAGATGTTCATTGCCTCGAATAAATAGTATTAAACTATTAATTGGATGCGGGGAAAAGGGAGATTTTCTAATAACCATGATGAGTATTAATAGAGTAGCCCGAGTGCAAAGTGCTACATAAGGAACAATCAGCAGAAACATTTTTATGGTTTTTGCTCCTACTTTTACTTTAATAGCTACATTGCACCGCATAACTCCTCTTTAGCATGATCAAGACATAATGTAGCTTCTTAATAAAGATATCTCACTGCGTCCAGCTTTGCACAATCTGAAGTATAGTTTGGTTGGTGATTGAATGTATTTTGTTGCATATATTCGTTGTTGAGTTGGTCTGACCCTGGCCCCTTTTAGAAGCTAGCCGAGGGAGTATTCACTGACTTGAGTTGCGCATTCTGCCAGTGGTGAAAAAGGTTGATCAATACTCTCATCTTTCAGCCAGGAAGGGATTATTGCAGAGGCAATTGAATGCTTTTTACAAAGTAATGGAATCTGCATGATTTCAGGAAGTGGTAAGAACTATCCATACCCAAATACCCATCGACTAATCAAATTCTCTCTGGAATGGTCACGTGCAGTGATATGTTATTTTCAGTTTAGTATATTATGAATTTCAATATGGCGGTTAGTTTCCACTTCCCTTAGGTCAGGGGTAGGCAACCTTCGGCTCTCTAGGTGTTGTGGACTACATTTCCCATAATGCTCTTACAGTCATAATGCTGGCAAAGCATCAAGGGAGATGTAGTCCAAGTACATTTTAATATAATTCACAATAAAATGGAGCATGGCGTTTTTGTCCGATGGGGGTTAACAGATTATGTTAAATAATATCTTAAACTATTTCAAATCCATTTCATTCTAAGCCTGATGGATTGATGCTTTTATGATTTTTTTTCTCAAGTCTTAATCTTCTGGAAGATGCTTCCAATAAACATTTTTTATTTATGGGGTATGAGTCAGATCTAAGGAGTTTATGTTATGGATGGGCCAGCACAGACACTCTGGGACTGCAAGCTTTAACTAACCCCAAGGACTTTGCTAACTCATCTAATGTAGAAAAAACATACAATACTGTTTGATTTTCCGGTAGTAAAGGCTTACCATACCTTGTAGAACGTATAGTTAATTTAAGCATTGTAGTGTTTATTAACTGAAGCTCACTATTTTAAAGTATATCCTATGTACTGTGACACAAGAAAGAACAACCTCTCTAAAATGAGTTTTGTATAATGGCATGTTAATTTTTCTTCTGGTTTATATGGCAGGTAATTCTATCCGGAATAATTGGACTGACCACGTGGAAGAGACCTATGGTTCTTCTAGTAAGTAAAGCTACCTATTAAGGTATTTTGTTGTACAAGATTCACTTACGGTATGTAATGGGTTAAATGACTGCCTTCCCAATGTTGTTGTTTCTCCCTATCCACACAATTAAGAACCTTCTATCTTTCCGTGGCAACCTGGAAGACATAGAAATAATGATTTTTGTTTTTATATTACAAATTTTATTTAACCCCTTAAGGACAATGGGCGGTCCCTAAACCCATTGAAAACAATGCATTTTGAGCCTGTACATGTATGGGCTTTGTCATTAAGGAGTTAACAGAGCATGATAAGAATATACAGATCCTACTAATAATACATAGAACCTCTTTATCAATTAAGAATCTCTCGGGTTTATACCCTAAAGCAGGTATATGCAAGTGAGCTTGTAGTTTTAACCCTCTGACTTCGCCATGTATTACAAAGAGCCGACATAAAAGGGTTTCCCTGCAAGAAGAGCTCTGCTGGCATGTTGCGTAGTTCCGTTGGCGAGGTTACTTTCAGCAAGTATCTCTCTGATTCATTCTGCATTGTACAGGGCCATCTAAGGCAGGGAAATCTGTGTGGTTGGCCCATTGTGCATGTTAATGAAAACCCTTTTGTGTATATTTTAAGATATTATATATGTCAAGTAAGGCTGACATTCTAGTTTTTAACTGAGCAGGGTTTATTTACAGTTCATCAGCCTATGTTTTAAAATACCGGTAATCTATAGTTAATGTTATAGAATGCTATCAAACATTAAGTCAGCAAATGTTATTTCCCTATTCTTCAAGGTTGTTTGCATTTACTGGGTGTTTGTTATGTATTCCCATAGCTGTATTATAACTTGGCTTCCTGTACTTCCATTTGTAATAGCTTATAGTTTATGTTTTAGCAATGGCAATCTTACATTAAAGCTGTGTGAGTTTGTGTTGCCTTCCTTAATGCAAACTCATGGCTTGTTATCCATTACGTCCCTGTCAACACACAAATATGTACACTCATTGGCCACTTTATTAGGTACACCTTGCTAGTACCAGGTTGGACTCTCTTTTGCCTTCAGAACTGCCTTCATTCTTCGTGGCATACTTTCTACAAGGTGCTGAAAACATTCCTCAGATTTTACTCCATATGGACATGATGGCATCACGCAGTTGCTGCAGATTTGTCGGCTGCACATCCGTAATGCCAATCTCCCATTCCAACACATCCCAAAGGTGCTCTATTGGATTGAGATCTGGTGAGTGTGGAGGCCATTGGAGTACAGTGAACTCGTTGTCATGTTCAAGAAACCAGTTTGAGATTATTTGAGCTTTGTGACATGGTGCATTATCCAGCTGGAAGTAACCATCAGAAGATGGGTACACTGTGGTCTTAAAGGGATGGACATGTCAGCAACAATACTCAGGCAGGCTGTTACGTTTAAACGATACTCAATTGGTACTAAGGGGCCCAAAGTGTGCCAAGAAAATGTCCTCCACGTGATTACATCACCGGCCTGAACCGTTGATACAAGGCAGGATGGATCCATGCTTTCATGTTGTTTATGCAAAAGTCTGACCCTGCCATCTGAATGTCGCAGCTGGAATAGAGACTCATCAGACCAGGCAACCTTCTTCGAGTCTTCCATTGTCCAATTTTGGTGAGTCTGTGCAAATTGTAGCCTCAGTTTCCTGTTCTTAACTGACACGAGTGGCACTCAGTGTGGTCTTCTGCTGCTGTAGTCCATCTGCTTCAAGGTTCAACATGTTGTACGTTCAGAGATGGTATTCTGCATACTTTGGCTGTAACGAGTGATATCATTTTATTTACTGTTGCCTTTCTGTCATCTCCAACCAGTCTGCCCATTTCTCCTCTGACATCAACAAGGCATTTTTGTCCACACAACTGCCGCTCACTGGATATTTTCTCTTTTTCAGACCATTCTCTGTAAACCCTAGAGATGGTTGACCGTGAAAATCCTAGTAGATCAGCAGTTTCTGAAATACTCGGATCAGCCCCTCTGGCACCAACAACCATGCCACGTTCAAAGTCACTTAAATCCCCTTTCTTCCCCATCCTGGTGCTCGGTTTGAACTTCAGCAAGTTGTCTTTACCACGTCTACATGCCTAAATGCATTGAGTTGCTGCCATGTGATTGGCTGATTAGCTATTTGTGTTAACAAGTAATTGAACAGGTGTACCTCATAAAGTGGCCAGTGAATGTATGTTGCCATATAGCGCTAGCACACTTATAGAGGAGGAGAAGTAATATAACTTCAGCATACCTGGGAATGCGCGTTAGTGGCCCTGGGTGTCATAAATGATTTTAAGGTCTTTACGGCAGCTCTTTATTCTGTATAGATTCTCAGCCACCAGTATTCTATGGAGCTGCAATGCGGGGTTGCTCTGGAAGATACCCAGATATGAACATCAGGACAAGAGATTCATTTATATTCTAAGTTTGCCACAGACACCAGTTTCCACAATAAATATTTTGGGTTTTTTTGTTTTTTAAACCCCTCCAATCCTACTACACAATTATTTTGTGTGTATTAGTGTAGCGGTGATATAAAATCTACCATAGTGACAGAACAAGCCAATTTCTGGGTGTAGTTGAGTACTCCCAGCATATAAAGTTCATTGTGTTCTCTGCTGTACCTTTTTTCTGGTAGATTAGACCTGAAGTAGTAGATGCAGTAATTATTAGGTATATATTCAAATTTGTGTAGCAAGAGGAGTAACTATAATACATTTTTTACTCTCCGGGTAATGTTGGGCAACGGTGATCCACACATTTCGCTATAGATGACCATGGAGATAAATGTTTTTTTCTTCTGCATAAAGGGCTGGGTTGTCTTTACATAATGCATATTTAAATGTGTGAGATCTCACTTTTTGTTTTCTTTATTTCTTTCAATAAAACTTATACTTTTTACCTTCCCCATTATTCTTCTTGCAATTAAATCATTCTTAGCATCCCATCTGGTGCTTTATTTTCA
Organism: Spea bombifrons; assembly: GCF_027358695.1. Lineage (NCBI taxonomy): Eukaryota > Metazoa > Chordata > Amphibia > Anura > Pelobatidae > Spea > Spea bombifrons. The sequence continues at coordinate 100,450,443 of NC_071087.1, forward strand.
GATCATCAACATCTAAATGTTATTTTTCTTGTCTAAGGTAAACCTGTTTGTTATGTTGTCCGTGGTCTGTGTCCTGCTGAACCTGGCTGGATTCATCTTGGGATGTCAAGGAGCTCAGTTTGTTTCCAGTGTTCCCAGCTGTCAGCTGGTAAGTGAACTATTAAGTCATTATGATATGGTACCGCTCATCAGCAATGAAGAGGGGCATGGATAATGATGAAAAGGGTATAGCCATCTCCCTTTCATCCTTTTGTTCTTGCTCTGTGCTGCTGAATTCTTCAATCTCTTTCATGTTATGTGGGAGTGGTATTACTAACATACCTGTAGATCTAGAGGAAAAGTCCAATAATATGCGCCTCTTGTGGGATATTCCTACAATTCATTGTTCCCTTAATCCCGTGTGTTGTACAGAGTGCCACAAGACAAATTGACATATTTATACTTTTGCAATGAGAGCCACAAATCAAGGGGTGGCTCTGGATATTTAGGCTTTATGTTTATTAAGTTGGTGACACTTTGTATATGGTGATTCATGGATTTTTATCAGGTAAGCATAATATATAATATTTTGTGTAGTGCCACATTGCGTTGTGGTACTTGATATTTCATTGGATGTTTATGGGGAAGTAGGATATGACATTGGACTGCTGTACACTGCTGTACATTTGTCCAATAAGTGCTCTAGTTAGTTGTCTTTGTAGAACGGACCATGATCTACTGCTATGAACCTCTGTGGTACTCTATAACACATTACACACTGATCCACTAAGACAACAAAATGAGGATTTCATTCCATCTCGTAACTTGCCTCACCAGATCTAGTCAAACATGGGCTCACATTGAACATTTTTAATTTCTTCAAAGCATCTCAATTGCTTAATTGAGATGCCAGCTTAAGGAACTTGAGGGCCCTGAGGCAATTAGACAGGAAGTGATGTCATTTCTGTGCGCTCAGCGTGGTGAGGGACCCACAGGCTTCATCCTGTAAGTACTTTGGCCTATAGCTCCCTCACTGTGTGTAAAATGACTTAACTTCCCGGTGCGCAGTGTCAAAGATGGAGCCACGTGCCGTATCCTGTAAGTACTGTGGCCTGTAGCTCCTTTCTGTGTTGCGCGCATGGAAATCGTGTCACTTCATGGCACAAACCTCCACCGGCTGCTGGAGAGGAGGATCCAGGTCCCCTGCAGCGCTGCGTGGGATCTGGATCTAAGTCTTGTAGTCAGACCTCTATTTGAGGTCTGATTTAGAATACTACCTCGAATGTAAGGCGATGGTTATTTTGCAGAGCAGTGCTCTGTAGAAACCTTGTCTTATAATCGAGCAAATACGGTATTTGCCACATCCTGTACATACTGAGGGGTATGGGCCCCTCACAGTGCTGGGGCCCTGGAGCAATTGTTTACTGTGCTGCATGGCTAATCTGGCCCAGGACTGCCTTTGTGTTGTGTCACCACCAGTGTTTATTTGGTAAAGCTGTAGGATAACTACAGCTTTACCAAATAAACACTGGTGGTGAATCGTAGACAGTAAAACTGCTGTTGTTGTATCAACCAGTGTAATGTTTCTGCTGGTTGCACAACTTTACTTCAGACTGTCTCCTTATACATAACCCCCCATTGTGTTTCATATAAAATTGTCCGAAGTTCCCCATGGATCATGGGGCAGATGACCACACACCCTTCTGCATTGTGGTTTGGCATCAGGCTCAGGCACGAAAATTTAATATTTCCTGTGGACGTTGAACAAGGGCTGTTTACATTTTTTGAAGCTAGGATGCCAGCAACCATGCAGAAGGATTAAACGTAAGGGTACGACTGAAATATTTTCTACATACTGCGACAGGCCTCCCTTTTCCTTGGGATTTTTGTCAAGGATCTCTGTTGTTACCACAGTCTTCTAGGGTAAATGAAGCCCAGGATACATCCAGCTCAGTATCAATGTTTATTTTACAGGAAGAAACAGCAGCAGTTATAAGCAGCACAGGATTACGGTCTTTGCTTGAGCACTGACTTAGTATAAAAGAGCTCCAAACAGTCACCTTCCAACAAGTCACAAGTTTCCATCAAATGGCTTTTCAGAGAGAAACCACACTCCTCAGTTCCTCAGCTCTCCCAGCTGGAATAACAATGGCCTCTTCCTGAATCAGGCTCAGTTCCTTTTACCCTCTGCCTGCTAATTAATCAACCCCAGGTGAGCTGCTACTTAGTCCACACCTGTGGAGCTCCTGTCCAGAATGCAGACTCTGGACAGCAATTAGTGCTGTTGGAGCACTGGCCCACCCTGCTCTTCCAGATGCTCCGCCCCAGGGACCCTTACCATGTTTTGCAAACTGCCAGTAATGCAGTTTGTAGTCAAACAACATCTTTCCCTGGGACTTCAATTTTACACATAAGGACAGACAAAGTTAGCCAGAGTAGGGCGTATATACCGCCCATCCACTATTGTACCGGCCTTTCTGTCACATATCCTCCCCCCCAGCTCATTCCTACAGGGGTGAGCGACCATGGATATCAAGGAGTGTACCCTGGAGAGCCCGTCCGCATTTCCTTGTTTAAGACCTGCTCTGTGTTCCACAGTAAAATTGAAGGGTTGTAAACTGAGGAACCACCTGGTTACCCTTGCATTTGTTTCTTTATTTTGAGACATCCATGTTAGAGGAGCATGGTCGGTAATTAATCTAAATTTCCTCCCCAGAAGATAGTACCTAAGAGCCTCTAAAGCCCACTTAATCGCCAGACACTCCTTCTCTACTATGGAGTAATTCTTTTCTTGTGGGTTTAGTTTTCTGCTCAAATAAAAAACAGGATGTTCTTCACCTTGGTACTCTTGGGAAAGGACAGCCCCCAAGCCAACATCAGAAGCATCAGTTTGTACCATAAATTCTCTAGAAAAGTCTGGAGTTACCAAGACCGGCTGAGCACAGAGAGCTCCTTTTAAAGTACGAAAAGCTTGATCAGCTTCTGGAGACCACTTAACAGAAACCGGGGATCTTGCTTTTGTAAGGTCAGTTAAAGGGGCTGCAATAGTAGCAAAATCACGAATGAACCTTCTATAATAACTAGTTAACCCTAAAAATGCCCTCACTTGCTTTTTTGTGAGTGGTCGAGGCCAGTTTTGTATAGATTCCACTTTTGCCAACTGAGGCTTAACCAACCCTCTCCCTATCGAATAGCCCAAGTACTTTGCCTCTTCAAGGCCAATAGTGCACTTGGCAGGATTGGCAGTTAAGCCAGCAGAGCGAATAGAATTAAGTACAGCTTGAACTTTAGGGAGATGAGATTCCCAGTCTGTACTATGGATAACAACATCATCGAGGTATGCTGCAGCATAACGGACGTGAGGCCTTAGAATCTTATCCATCATCCTCTGAAAAGTGGCAGGGGCCCCATGTAACCCAAATGGTAATACAGTATATTGAAAAAGACCATTTGGTGTTGAAAAAGCAGTTTTTTCTTTTGCCTGTTCAGTGAGTGGGACCTGCCAGTATCCTTTTGTTAAATCTAGGGTCGTCAGGTAACGAGCCTTCCCCAGCCTTTCTATCAATTCATCAACGCGAGGCATCGGATATGTGTCAAATTTTGAAATGCAATTTAACTTACGATAATCATTACAGAATCTTATAGTGCCGTCAGGTTTTGGAACCAGCACAATAGGACTGTTCCATTCACTATGGGATTCTTCAATTACCCCCAGCTTTAACATTTTTTCCACCTCCAAGGTTATAGCTTTCCTCCGAGCTTCGGGAATTCTGTATGGTTTTAAGTTTACCTTTTTCCCGGGTTCTGTTATTACATTATGTTTGATGATACTAGTCCTTCCTGGGACTGCAGAGAAAATGTCCTTGTTTCTCCTGACAAAATCTCTGACTTCTTGTTTCTGATGCCCTGAGAGTGTTTCTGGAATATTTACCTCAGGATCAGGGATGGGAGGCTCTGGGGGCTTCAAAGCGGTTAAGACTTCCCTATCTTTCCAAGGTTTTAACAAATTGATATGATAGAGCTGCTCAGGTTTTCTCCTACCTGGCTGCCTTACTTTATAGTTAACCTCTCCCACCTTTTCAATGATCTCATAGGGGCCATGCCAAGTTGCAAGAAACTTATTCTCCACTGTAGGAACCAACACTAGTACTCTGTCCCCAGGTTGGAATACCCTGATCCTAGAATTACGATTATAGCAATTTTTCTGTGCTTCCTGAGCTTTCTGCATATGTTCTCTGACTACAGGCATGACGGCTGCCATTCGGTCCTGCATCTGTGCTATATGCTCAATCACACTTCGGTAAGGTGTGGTTTCCTGCTCCCATGTCTCTTTAGCTATGTCTAACAATCCACGAGGATGTCTCCCATATAATAACTCAAAGGGTGAGAAGCCAGTGGAGGATTGGGGAACTTCCCTAATGGAGAACATTAGGTATGGTAACAAAAAGTCCCAATTTTTGCCATCAGTGTCTACCACTTTCCGTAACATACTTTTTAGAGTTTTATTAAACCTCTCGACTAAACTGTCAGTCTGGGGATGGTAAACTGAGGTCCTAATATGCTTCACTTGAAGGAATTTGCACAACTCTTTCATGACTTTGGACATAAACGGGGTTCCTTGATCCGTTAGTATCTCTTTAGGAATACCCACTCTACTAAACATTAACATGAGCTCTTTTGCTATATACTTTGCAGACATATTACGTAGGGGAACTGCTTCCGGATAACGAGTTGCATAGTCCATAACAACCAAAATATATTGGTGTCCCCTAGCTGATTTTACCAATGGCCCCACTAAGTCCATAGCAATCCTTTCAAAGGGTATGTCGATTATAGGTAGAGGTATCAGTGGGCTACGAAAAGCCTTGAAAGGGGCTCTGAGTTGGCACTCAGGACAAGAGGAACAATAGTTTGTTACTGCAGCAAATACCCCAGGCCAGTAAAATCGTCTAAGAATTCTCTCTCGTGTTTTTTCTACTCCCAGGTGTCCACCCAAAATGTGGCTATGTCCAAGACTAAGTACGATTTTTCGGAAAGCCTGGGGAACCAATAACTGTTTAGTGGTATCTACACCCTTTCTTTCTACTCTATATATCAGATCATTGATTACTTCAAAGTAGGGATTGGGCAATCTGTTTTCTGGCTGATTAACAACTCCATTTGTGACTTGAATATTATTTCTAGCAGCAACTAATGTAGGATCTTCCCATTGAGCACATTTAAAATTACCCGGACTGACCCCTAACTCTGGGAAATCATCCTCCTTCTCTGTGCTAGTACCAGCCTCCTCTCTGTTTCCAACAGTATTATCCCCTACTAACACAGGTAAAGGGTGGAAAGCTTTACATTTATTTTGTCTCATGTCATCCAGAGCGTCTTCCAAATCAACATCAGAAAAGGGAAACACAGACCCTTCACCAGTTTGACTGCTTCCTAATGAGGTATGGCCTGAGTTTTCTGTGGATCCCCACAGCTGGAGAAAGTTGGGGAAGTCTCGTCCAATCACCACATCATGTGCTAAACTGGGCATTACACCTACTCTATATTTTATATTACCATACTCAGTTTCAATTTGTACCTCAGCAGTGGGATATTCTCGCTTGTCACCGTGTACACAGATAATTCCCATTTTATGTACATGATCTGTTTCTACCTCAGGTATTATCGACTCGGCTACTAAAGTCACCATGCTCCCTGAATCTAGCAGTGCTCTAGACATTTTCCCATTTACATTCACATAACACCAATGAGAATTATCATTATTAGCAGAACCAACACATTGATAAAGAGAACATGGATTTTCCCCCATATTGCATTCCATACGTTCGTCGTTGAGTGGGCAGTCCTTGGCTGTATGACCAACCTCGTTACATTTATAACATTTGATAACATAGTCATATCCCCAATTAGTTCTTTTCCCAGGTTTGTTATGTCTGAATGCGGCTCTGACTCCTGGAATAGCGTCTCTGGTGTCTTGTGCATATACCTGCCGTTCTTCAGTACCCCTTAAATCATGAACAGTCTTACCAGCTTTCCCAGGATCTTGGATCTTCTGATTGCGGGATTGCTCAGTTGAAACAGGACGTGCAAGTTCTCCTGCAGCTACATACCTCTCCACCAAAGCAATTAATTGGTCTGCTGTCTGAGGGTCACTTTGACTAACCCATCTACGCAGAGTGGGAGGCAAGCCCCGCAAAAAACGGTCCATTACTAAGAGTTCCACAATGTGACTAGCTGAGTTGACCTCCGGCTGTAACCACTTCCTGGCCAGATGTATTAGGTCAAACATTTGGGATCTTGCAGCTTTGTCAGAGGAATATGACCATGAATGGAACCTTTGTGCACGTACTGCTGAGGTTACTCCAAGCCTTGCCAGGATTTCATCCTTCAACTTGCTGTAGTCACTGGCCTGTGCTGGCTCCAAGTCATAGTAGGCCTTCTGGGGTTCTCCACTCAGGAACGGTGCCAGTATGCTTGCCCACTCAGCTGCCGGCCATCCTTCTCTCGCTGCTGTGCGTTCAAAAGCCAGAAGATATGCCTCAGTGTCATCTACTGCAGTCATCTTTTGAAGATAGTGACTTGCCCGAATCACCTTGGGACCTTGATAGGTCCCTTCAGAGTCCCAGTTCAGTTTTTCAGACAAAGCGTGAATCTCCTGCTGTAGCGCATGGGTAGCGGTTTGCTGTTCCTCACGGGTCACTCTAAATGCCTCCGCTTGTGTCATAACAATCTGCTGTACCAAGGTCTCAGTGCTTTCCTTCTGTGTTTTGGCCATTATCATAGCATTCTCTGCTTGAGCCAGCACCAGCTGCTGTAGGGCTGCACTATTTTCTGCAGCTCTCCTATTAGCTTCCTGCTGTGCAGAAGTAGACTGGATCAGTGCTTTAATAACTTCCTCCATGGTGAGCTGTAAATGGCTTCTACCCACAGACTTACGTGGATGCCCGCAATCTCCACCATATGCGACAGGCCTCCCTTTTCCTTGGGATTTTTGTCAAGGATCTCGGTTGTTACCACAGTCTTCTAGGGTAAATGAAGCCCAGGATACATCCAGCTCAGTATCAATGTTTATTTTACAGGAAGAAACAGCAGCAGTTATAAGCAGCACAGGATTACAGTCTTTGCTTGAGCACTGACTTAGTATAAAAGAGCTCCAAACAGTCACCTTCCAACAAGTCACAAGTTTCCATCAAATGGCTTTTCAGAGAGAAACCACACTCCTCAGTTCCTCAGCTCTCCCAGCTGGAATAACAATGGCCTCTTCCTGAATCAGGCTCAGTTCCTTTTACCCTCTGCCTGCTAATTAATCAACCCCAGGTGAGCTGCTACTTAGTCCACACCTGTGGAGCTCCTGTCCAGAATGCAGACTCTGGACAGCAATTAGTGCTGTTGGAGCACTGGCCCACCCTGCTCTTCCAGATGCTCCGCCCCAGGGACCCTTACCATGTTTTGCAAACTGCCAGTAATGCAGTTTGTAGTCAAACAACATCTTTCCCTGGGACTTCAATTTTACACATAAGGACAGACAAAGTTAGCCAGAGTAGGGCGTATATACCGCCCATCCACTATTGTACCGGCCTTTCTGTCACAATACATTTATTCGATGTACGCAATAGTCGATGTACGCAATAGTCTTCTAGTTACATCAGAAGGGAGCTGGCATAATGCGGAGAATGAATCATGATCAAGCCCTGGGCAGAGGAAAGGAATGAACAAGCATGTTACTGTGCTACACAAGATTTACCTTTATTTTGAACTTAAACATATTTGGCTCATCAGGTTGCATGGTTTCAGACCAACGCCTTTAAATGAGTGTACTAGTTAGAAGACATTAAAAATTTACTTTTATGAAAGAAAGCAACCACAGAACATTTAAAGTGTATTTTTTGAGAGCAATGTTTTACATAATTCTTAGGGCCAATTGTCACATGAATTCTCATTAGAATGTTGTAAAGTTGTAATTAAAGTATGTAGTTGTAGCTGTGTTGCAAGAGAGATAAGTATGTGATTTTATCCCACATTTTTATTGGTTTTATTCATATTATTTTTTTTGGGGGGTGGCAGTTAACAGATAAGTGAACAATAACTGTCTCACGTAGAACAGAAGAGCATGAGATCTATTCGATCAGCAGCACAGATTTTATTCCCTTGGACATATAGGATTATGGGTACATATATTGTGACTCCCTAATACTTTAGTTAGGATCTGGGGTTGCAGCCCTCTTAGGACTAAGTGGCTAGTAGGACCACCTGAGTTCCCATTAGCTTGGGGCTTCTGGGTCCTGGGTAAGGGAGGCTACATGTCCAGGGACCATGTACTTAGCTGGGATAGCTTTCAGGTTTTTGGGGAATAGAACTGTATTTTTCTTTTAAATATGTCATATGTCTAGATAGCCTACTTAAAGCTTGTTGTTTTAAGTAAATATCTCTGTGTGTAATGTTTAATGTACTTATCTTCTATATCCGACTGTGGTTGAAAGTTGGAATTTCCATTTGGTGTTCTTTCCCAAACCCTTTTTATTAAGTATATAAACTGAGCATATGCAAGAACAGTAAATGATATCTTGACTATAAATGTTACAGTTTAAAGAAAATAGGCCCAAGAGAAATATCTGCTGTCTTTTTTTTTTAATATTACTTTATTGTATTGGCTTACATCAAAAGCTCTATTGCCTTTAGAAATTTCAACTAGCTCTGCATTTTTATATTGTAATTTGGTTTAATTTAAATTGGTACTTTATTTAATGTTGGTTTGTAAATTACTATAAACTGTACTAAAGTGAAGTATTCATGGAAAAAAAGTTAAAAAAATTATTAAAGTCATATCAATCCTTACAGGTAGAAATGAATGAAGGGAAAATCTGCATTTGCTGTGAAGAGTCACAATCTAACAAGTGCACGGAGAAGGAGAATGTTCTAAAGCTGTTCCCCGTCCAGTCCTGTAATGCGGTTCATCTCTTGCTGAAGGTACAGAGAAGCGTCTTATTTTTTTGTAAGCAGTTATACTGTATACGGTGCTGTAATACACACTAACATATACAGCCATGAAGCTTTGGTGCAAATGCTCTCATGTGCTGGCCTAAGTAATTTTTAAATCTACTTAGAAGGTGTTCTCGCTAAATGTATATTCTACATTTCTTTGTTTATTCAAACTTTTTTTTGTCAACAATGAGAAGCAGAGATTATAGTGAACGGCGATATGCCACAAGATCTGATTGCGCAATCGCATGTAGCTGGAAGGGTTTCAGTTGCCTTTTGCCATCTTGTTGTACTCTATTGTTAACTTTGGTCAGGGCGACCTAACTGTTGCAGGAGACATAGAAACCAATGAGTGTTTTTGGTAATGTGAAGCTTACCAGGATCCTAGTTCCATGAGCAGAACGTAAGGGTGTGCCAGTGACAAGTGGAGAAACCTGGATTTTAAGTTTTTGCTATACTGCTACCTATAACTTTTTTGGGTGCTCAACATAACCCCTATATATATATTATAGTGTATGGTACACTGCCTGCCTTCAAATATCCTAAAGCTGGAAAACTGTCCATTTTGCAACTACATGATCTGCAGAATATTTCAATGCAGGATATGTGTTCTGCCAAACACTTCTCCCTGCATGTGATATACTCGCCTCCAGTCAGCTCCAGAGCTGCTCAAGCAAAGCTGGTCAGGTCAGGGTCTATCCAGACCCCTATGTGCATGTGTGGAAGATGCTGCCATTGATGTCAATGGATGTACTCTCCTGTGGCCAATCAATGACAAGAATAGTATGATCATGGAGGAGAGGGGGAGCAACGCATATTAAAGCACTCAGAGAGGGTCCCAAGCTCATTAATCTGGCCTTGCATACGGGAGCATGTGTTGTATTACTGTACCTATAGTCAATATGCTTTAAATTAATGTTATTCTTTCTAATATTGCTCTATTCATCATGTCATAAAGTGCACTGATTTTACTTTACCCCCAGAAAGTCTTCTTTGCATTATGCGCTCTGAATGCTCTCACGACGACTGTGTGCCTGGTAGCCGCGGCCCTGCGCTACCTCCAACTGCTGACGGCAAGAAGGCCATGCGCAGTAAGTGAGTCTACAGTACACTGGTGCATGTTTAGTTTAAAATATTATGTCCATGATGACTGTTCTGAGGGCTATTGCCCAGAACCAAATAAAAAAAAAATTTAGGCAAAGCCGTATCTAATAAATTATGTTGTGGTCAACTGACGCTACCTTGTCTGCAGAGCCGTGAGGCATCTACTTTCTGTAAATGTCACAAACCTAGTAAAATATAACCATTTATGCATCATTCTAGCTTAATTGGTAGATGGCGTATACATGAGGAGAAATCCCTCATTCCTAATTCTTTTTAATTAAGCCTCTATGCCATCAACAAAGCGAGGCAAGAGAACAGGAACCGTTGAGTCTTGAGATTAGAGTACTTTTTGGCACCAGCCAGCAAAACATTCAGATAATAGTTTTCTTGTTTCTGCATTGGCTTTGGAAAATGTCCAATCTCCTGTACAGAAATGGTTAAACTCTTCAACCCGACATTTCAAGAGTTTGTTTTTATAGCTTTCTTCAGGTGCAGCAACCATTTCCATAGAGACTAGATTTGGTCTTGGCTATTTTTGGGAAAACCTTTTGAAAATACTTGTCAGAATTGTTCAAGTTTTATAGAAGGACATGATTTAATGTAGCTGAAAAGTGACCAGTCTAGTCAAAATGGCCTTGTAAAGTGCAAGGACTCCTTATCCAGCCCCAGAGCTTCTCACTATCTCTCTAAAAAAAAAAATCCTATTTTGTTTTTTCTACCAAATCATTAGTTTCATTTATTATTCTAGGACGAGTCCCAGGTATCAGCTGAGGAAGCGGAAGAGCAGGATCGTGTACCAGACCCTGAAGATTTTGTCCCACCTGCACCTCCACCTTCATACTTCTCAACCTTTTACTCTTGTACACCGAGGATTGGCCAGAGGTAGATTACTGTAAACCTTATTAAAACGGTAGTGGAATAACGGAATGTAGATATTTTATGTAAATGCTTATGGTATGTGTGTGTATGGTATGATCATAGAGTGTATACTTAGTTTACTAGCTTATTACATGGGTGTAAACTACATTGTAAGTTGCAAACGCTCTACTTCTATTTATACATTCTTTAAGTTTTGTGCATATTATATAGTATGTATTTTATGTATATCCTAGTAATGGTGCTGTGGACTATAATGGCACTTTATAACTCAAGTATAATAATACTGTAGGGTTCTTTGGTGAAGCAGGATTCTTGTTGAAAACTGAGCCTTGCTCGTCATGACTAAGAGGTTTTGCTGCAAAGATCGCTGCAAAGGTCATCCCCAGCTCCTGGTTTCCATCTGAACAGGGTTGGAACTCAGCAGGAAACACGTTTCCTGAAACTACCTCTCAAGCTCTGTTACTCAGCATTGAATTTGGTCAGACCCAGGTTCAAGTTGCACATTATAGGTCCTTGGAGTTAGGCCAGGGTTTTTCCCTGGGTCAGTTTCCTGGTATTTGAGACCCCATGGCCAGTTGGCTGATGGCCACCTACTGTTTGGTACTGTAAAGAGCAAACATTCTAAATGCTGCCGTGTTACTATGGTATCTTAATTGTGCTTAAGTAAATAATGATCATACTACTGTTTTGCAGGGTGATTGGCAATGAAATGATTCCCTTACCACACATTTATGGATCCAGGTTCAAAGGGATTGAAGTGTTTTGTCCCATGGAGCCACCTCCACCATATGAAGCTGTGGTTGGACAAAGCAATTCCCTGGAGGTAACTGGCTCAGCTGATCTTTTAGAGAAAACATGGCCCTCTCTTGGGCTGACCGATTGCACAACATAAAAAAATGCAGAAAATAGTGATAAGTTCCATAGAGTGTTGTCAAGAGCATTCTTTAGCATACACTTGAGTTTATAGAGGAATGCTTACCTGAATAATTATTATAAAAAGTGTCATGCAACCAGACAACTTGGTTAGTGCAACTTCACCATGTGAATTATGTAAAATAACAAAGTGTTCTTGATAGAGAATTATTGCATGGTATAATACAATAAACAGTACATTTCCCTTTACAAACATTACAATATTAAGTCTAAACTGATATGGTCATTAATTTTGTTTAAGTATCAGTGACTCCCTTGTGGGTAGACTTTATTGGGACATTATTTCTATATTTTTATGAGCTTGGTATTATGTGTTAGTCACAATTTTATGACTCATGTGAATGCTGTGTCGTGTGTGTTCAGACACAGGGAACAACACTGCAAATCACAGACTTGGTAGGAGCTGCCTCTAATTCAGATGAGCACAACATGCCCGCCACTCCAGGTAACGTTACTGTTATGCGTCCATACTTGAAACTGAAAGAATGCATTAAAACAGAAACAATCCATACTAAAGGCACCCAAAAATACATGCTGACTTTTACTCCATCCAGTGATCATTTTTTCACTATAGCCTACCATATTGACTACTCTTTCAGTCTTGGGCTGTGTGTTAATAATTTGATTAAAAAAAGGAATATGGCTGAAGAAGAGACCTAGGTAGTCTCGACAGCTATCAATCTGAAGTGTATCATCTTTATCAAGTTTTATTTATTTTTTACTTTTTTGTGGCTAAGCCTTCATTTAAGCTAATAAATTTAAAAGTTGCAGATGTTTACTATTCAATAAAACCCAGAAAATCAATGAACATGGGCTCATAAACCACAGAAGACCATGACTGCATTTTCATGAAATAGCAGTGTGCAGAATAGTGCACAGAGACCCAAAATACTCCATGCCACTGATTAGCTTTAGTTAGCTTGAACTAGAAATAGTAGCTCTCAAGAGTGTTCATTCACAGATATTTTTAATTGTTTGTCTTGTTTCCAATCGTTGTAGGACCATTTGGTGATCCAGGTTGTCCACTCCATCTCTTTGTCTTTTGTCTCAGTGATGGATGTACCTGGTGCTCCATATTGTGGCTGACATCCAGAACTGTATCATTACAACATTAAGCAAAAATGTTTTTCCGTTAAATATCCTGCTGTTTTCAACAAATTACATGAAAAAATACTTCAGATACTAGGAGATGCTATAAGGTTCAAACTATTGTCTCCTACATGGTCATTTGATCAAGATGTAGCTTTCAGAAAAGAGGAGTGCCAATCTTAGTAATCTTCATACGGTTATTAAAGGAAGAAAATGATTTTTTTTTAAAAATACTTTTTCTTGTGTGTTTTTGAAGTTCTCTGTTCTGTTTTTGTAACATCAGGTAATACAGCATGGCCATATACAACAAAGTATGTTGCATTAGAACTTACGGTACATTCCAAGGAAGGGCAGCAAGAAAAAACAAAATAACAAAAAAATATATATAATTCAAATAGCGAAACAAAACTTTGCCCTAATATTCTTCCCAAAGGTTATTATACATATTGCTGTACGAGAGTGTCCCAATAACTGAAAACCAGATCACCAGATCCATGTGCAGTTTGTAATTGTTGTGAGGCCTTTCTTTTGCTTTGAAAAACTTGTGTTGAAAAATCATTAGGCGGTCCTGATGCAAAATGTAACTATTCAAACTCCTTCCTCACAGAAGCTTCCACTTCTTGTAGTATTGATATATTGGTTGAACCTGGCACCAGCGCGCAAACAGACGCTGCAACGGGAAGTGAGGCAAATAATTGTCCACAGCGGAAGAGGTCCCACAGTGATCCCGTCATTCATGATCTTCCTGCAAGGGGTAATGCGTTATAAGGTGCTTGCTATGTACTGTCTGTAGTATCATGGGATATAACTGAAATAGAACTCTTCAACGCCGCGAGGAGAAGGGTTGTAGGCAAACTGGTAGTTGCTGCCCACGACCAATATTCCTATGACCTTTAAACTATCAGTTATGATGTCTGTGGTGGGTCTATATTTGAGTCCCTAGTAGTGTGCAACTTCTATAATGCTTTAGATGTTAGACTTAGGCTTTCCTATAGTTTCTAAAGGGGATATTTCACAAAAATAATGTATTGTTGAGCAGTTAAAATAATGTTATTTTGGTAAATTAATGAAAAGTGGTTTTAATGTAGCAAATTTATAAATTACATCACAATCTGCTTCCTGATTGTATCCTAATTCCACAGGGGACTAAACGTTTATGAAAGCAGACTTATATTGCACTTCATACTGCATGTCTGCCCTTTGAGTTGTCTGCGTTCCTATGGGGTTTGCATGCCTGTGTTTCTCACTTTGGTGTCCTTGTTTGTCCCCATTTACCAGTATCTCCCATTTTCATTCTCTTAGCAGCACATAAGAGGTTTTCTCTGTAGAGAAAGTTTATCTCAAAATAGAAACTAGAACATTACAGACAGCTTACCACAGCTGTTGTGATGTCACCAAAATGTAAATCCTCTAATGTCCTATAATCTCAAGATGGTAAAGAACCGCATATGCTAAGGAGAGTGATGACATTGTTAAACAAATACAAATGAGTTGTAGGAAAAAAATGGCACAATTTACATATAACAAGTTGTGTTGCAAAAACGAAAATCAAGTCCATATTTTGCCCTGTTCAAATTGAGGGACTACCCCTCTATGACTCGCATGCAAAGGGGGGAAGAACAGAAAAACCCAGTGGTTTAAAATTTAATTTATATAAAGACAAAAAAACCCTGATAGGGGGAATTGATTCTCCCTAAAAGAGTAATGCTTATACGCCAACAGCTTATTGCTATAATATAAGTGCTATTCAGTGGAAAAGACGTGGTAGCAGCTTCAGATGTGGTAGCAGCCTCCCTGAATCTCTGATTCCTACAAAGCTGCTGTTAAAAAGAACTAGGGATCCCAGATCACATTCTCAAGTGTTTCCGCAGAAGGAAAATTGAAACGGAATCCTACGCTACCAACTAGTGCAAGCTAAACAAACCTGATGCACGTTTCAACGGCCCGTGAGACCCGGCTTCATGAGGGGTATCAAAGAAACGCACGTCATGTTTGGTGGAATTTTAGCCAGTCATTGCCAGCTTGAAATCCACAGCTCATAAATTATACATTTGAAAAATTCTGACCGATAACTACATGAATTTAAATAAAAAGAGAGGATGAAATATCCTAGTAACACATTGTCTCCAGGTCATCTGATCTCTGACAGAAATTGACCTTTGTTAGGCTCTTAATAATGAACGCTTAACAGAGACACCTTTTTAAAATATTTTTAGGTGCAACGCCAAGCTGCGAAGTGGCCACACAGACTGAAAGGCCAGCACTGGCAACAGTCACCCTAAGACGAGCTTTGAGAGCAAAAGCTGCACGTTGTAGACCTCGATCTCTAGTGGATTACAAATCTTATATTGACACTAAACTCCTGGTGGCACGGTTCCTGGAAGAGCCCTCCTGCAGTATGACCCCTGATATACGGGAACTGGTAGAGAGCATCAAGACTGTTCTAAAGTCTGATGAGGAACACATGGACGAAGCCATTCTCAGTGCCAACTTCCTTGATCAGGTAGTAAAGCTTAAATTCTTAAAGCTTCATTTTACCAGTCTTTTCACTTTAATAGCAACAAAGTTGAACTTGATGGACTTGTATGTTTTTTTAACCTTAATTACTATGTTGTTATAGCCCCTGTTTATATTACCAGGATGTTCCAAAAACCTAGCTCTGAAAGTGGATTTATACTGTGCATTTGAATAATTTTGTTGGACTTCTATTAATTTACACAGAAGCCCCCTCAACATTGGGATTTCAATAAGAGGAAATCAATTGAAATTTACCAATGCTAAATGCATTGTGGCGGCTTGTATTCGATTTTCAGTGTAATTTTAATGCTATCTGCGGCTTTTGTTGGTGTGTAGGTAATGATACCAAACCAGCAGGTCACGCCTGCGGCTCAGAGACTTCCGTGCCGAAGATATCCTGGTCTCCTCCATTTGGAAAGTTGCGGGGACGTAAGCACATTTTGCACTGCAGAGGCTCCCAAAGAGGTGCACAGAAGCAGGAGAACAGCCGGTGGAAGACCTCATAGTCTCATAGGCGTTGTGCGTGAAACTGTATTGTGAGACATGCTGCATTAATGAGTCAAGGGACCTCCCAACGAACTGATATGAACATACACGTTTATGCAATCTTGACAAAGCTACTTTTTTTTTTTTTTTTTACTTTTTTTTTTGTTTTGTTATTGGAAGCAACCAAAGATAAAATAATTGAAAAGGGAGCACCAAGATGTATGTGTGCAACTGAATTTGCTTCCCTTTACCGTGGCTGGGATAGCCACAAACCTAAAACGGTCAAGGATTGCATTTAATATTATAGCCACCAGATCATTGTATTCCTCTTCTTTAGAAGGACATCTAAAGGAGTATAGATAATTTAGAAGAACCTCAGGGTTTCGCAATACTGTGAGATCAGACATCTTGCACTGTAAGTATGAAGCTGCAGCCTTTTCACGGGCATGAGAATGAAATGCTTGTGTTGGAGATGCAGTGCCATTTAGTAACCTGATGTACTGTATTGGGTTGTAATAAAGTGGATACAATCAGCCAGGTCCTTTTGGTTTGTTTTTGTTTCCTTGGAAATAAGCATGGCACGGGTAACCCTTCTTCGGTACGGGTATATATTTACACACTTATAAGCACCGATTCATCCTAAACTGCTCATATTATTGACGACTGAATCCATAAGGGCCTCATGCGGAATTTAACAGATGCTAAACTTGGTGATGTTGGGGTAGTAGTGGATAACTTTTTTTTTTTTGACGTCCTAGTGACAGTAACTACATCTGAGAGTCAGTAGTCCTAACTTTTTGTGCGCTGTTGGTCAGAAACAGACCATGGGATGGAAATCATCTCTGGTACTTTAAAGCCAGCAGCCAAGAAATGATATGTGTGCAGCCTCTTCCTGTATACAAATGCCCGCAATACTCTGTCCAGTGTGACCGATGGCCAGTTCTGCTCCAGGCTGATGGTATACCTACTACTTGTTCCATTGGTGAATTACAACCAACTACAGTATTTCTGTACAATCTGCTGGTTTAAGAGAAGTCAATAAGTATAAATTACCTGTACAGAGTGACACAAAGGATGCTCCTTACCTTTTGTTTCTATAAGTACAAATTATGTTATGCACTACTACTATGTTATGGCCTGTTGATGGCGCTATATAAATCAATATCAGGACACACTACATGCCAATAAGAAATGATCAGCTCGCTGTCTACGCCAGGCTTCACATGCTATTTTTGAATGAACTAGGATTACAGTCTAAAAAAGTTTCCAACCTCCCCCTTGTCAAATTGTTTAATTTCTGTTCTAATTGACAAAACATTGTTTATTAAATCCATTGGTATAAAATAAACCTCTTTATCCCTAGTGCTAAGAATAGAGTTCAGGATCCCCACCCATGCAATGGGTAGACTGGTTTGGTTAGGCGCTCCTCTCATCGCCTTGCTGCACGGACTGTTACATCATATGCTGGCACCTCCACCGGGAAGCAATAATATAGAAGTTTCTGCCACATGCACAATAATATAATGTTAAATGCACAGGATCCCCATCAACAGCATTTTCCTAATGGATTTGTGATGTTGCAAGAACCCAACAATGAATCCACACGCTCAACGCCAGACATTTATCTACTTCTGACGAATGGGTAACACGCGAAGGTTAGATTCCTACTGCGTTGTTTTTCTTTGTCCAGGAAACCAAATTTTATATTGCGTAATCTTTAAATCAGTTCTCCACATTGCACGCCGTATAATATTTACGTTAATGAATTTCTGTTGTGTAACATTAGTAATACAATATGTCCCATATAAATTGAATGGATTTTTCTTTCTTAATTTAGGTACAGAGGAAGGAGAAAAAAAAAAAACACCTTTGGGCGGTCATTGACAAAATAAAAGCAGAAAGAGGAGGAAATCGATTGCAGACTTGGATAGAGTACAAGCAGGAGAGGCAAGCCAATTCAGATCGATTCCTGCCCAACAGACTGATGTACTATATCTGATAGCTTTCTAATTGCGCTAATACAGCTTAAGTTTGTATTTCATGGCCATTGATGGAGAAATAATACCATTTGGAAAGGATTAAATTCCCCTCCACGATTTTCCAAAATGTAAAATCCAATAAAAAAAAAAGGAGATGGGATTTCTTTGGGAGTACTAACGTTTCTTCTTCCTTTTTTATTTTTAATCTGTTATCTGCATCCAAAAAGGCTTCCATTTATAAGGCTGTATCACTGTTTATAGCAGATTCTGTATGCATATAATTCTATAACCTACTACTACATCGATGGCCATATGTTAAAGGGAATATTTTAGAGATTCACAGCTTCATTTCTCAACAATCATTGAGTTCAGGGCTTTCATATAGCTTGAAAATATTCTGATTGCTGTTTAATTAGCTTGTCACGTGGAACGGTCAGATTTCACTGTGCAGACATGAGACAATAATGAAAACCTGACACGGTGTGCTAGATTATGTATCCACGAACCATTCAGATGTGACCAAAAGACTATTTTGGCATTCTTATTGAAATACACCCTTTGTGGTTGTATTCACAGGATGAGGTTATTCTACGGTGTAACTGTGAATAGACCATTCCTTATAGTTAATCCATTAGAAACCTATGTGTGTGTGTGTATATATGTGTATATATATATATATATATATATATATATATATATGTATATGTGTATATATATATATATATATATAATTGCATTGAAAGCTGCAGCTTTGGAATTCAGAGCCACATTATTTGTAGACGTGACCGTAGCAGCATAAGTGCATTTTATTTTGCTCGCGAAAATTGTGTTCATAAAATACTAAATATTTCTAATATTATTTTGAAATGCTGTTTATCCATTATGAAAAAAGACAGACCCATGGGAAGCATGCACACCCCCTGTGTGTTTGTGATATTTAAAAGTGACGAGGTGTAGTTTTCCTTTTGAAAGGTTGAAGTATAACCCAGCTATCTGCTTTGAATATCTGTGTAGCATTCATTTAAATTACAGCATAAATATTGATAGGTTTGCCAAAATATATAAAGAAATCCTGCTAAAGTCAGCTATATTCTTCTATGCTTTTCCGAAAATCCAGTTAATAATAAGACCTGACTGCCGCTCACTGAGCTGTGTCTGGAGCGATTGTGCTGGATGTATTGATCTTTTCTGCTAAACGCCAAGCCAGAGCATTTAAATATTTCATATCCACGCACACATAAAGGTCATTGCTCTGGAAGATAAGCAGTGCTGGGAGTTTGCGTTGAATGTCAACGTATCAAGTGTTTTAAGTTTAATATTGTCTGAATTTTATGCGTTACTCTGTGCATGACTCCAGCCCTGAGTGGGTGAGTTATATTGAAGATTTGGCAGAATATATATATTAATTAGGGGTGATTCCCATTTTTTTACATTTTCGGTGGTACTGGTGGTTCATTATGGGGAGGGCACACTGCACCGAAGGGGGTTAGCTGATGCAGCCGGTGCTCATCAAGGTGTTCATGTCTGTGTCACATCAGGAAACACAATCAAGGCAGCAGCTGGCTTTTTAAGCTGGAGGTTGTTGATTCTTTAGAGTAGGCTCTGTGCAGCCCCTGAGCCGACTAGGTGTTTTATCATAACACAACAGAACCAGCCCTTACATGGGTCCCTCTGAGTCTGGCACTTTGCATGTTTTTCCAAGATAGATTTGTGGAGAAGGAAGTGTTTCTGCACATCTTTCTCTGTATTATTCGTTCCTCCTGCTTCTCTGTCTTCTTCCCAGCAAACTTAGCCTTATGGTGCGCATTTGCAAAAGGCCGGAGCCACGTGGAAGTCTCTCCCCGTTCCTCTATTTGGAGGAAAAGCTGTGCCCGGAAGCTCTGCCCCTTTGTGCACAAGGAGGCCAGGTTCACAGAGAAGTGTAAAAAGACAGAAGACATGGGGAGAAGCGGACAAAGAACGAAGACAGGAGAACTAGAAGAGGCAAGAGAAGAATTGGAGCTGCAGGAAAAGAGACAGTCGCAGAAGCATTGAGAGAGTGTGAATGAGAGTGTGAGAAAGCATTAATGTGAGTGGGAGAGAGCGTGTGAAAGAGTGAGAGAGGAGGGCTGCCATCAGAAACCCCTTCCCCAGGTGACCCCCGCCCTCCGCACCATCATGATTTTTTCTCCTACTCTTTTTAATGGCAAAGATTGCCCAGGCAGGTTGTTTGGGAGTACTGACAAGCTTTGTTGTGGCAAAGATGGCAGACAATATAGGGGCAATGAAAAGTTGCTTGGGGACAAAGATGACACAGACAGGGAAAGAATGGCACAATGTTGGTACTTCCCAAACAGCTCGTCAGCGCCCGCAAAAAGATTATGAGCTATCTTTGCCACAAACCAGCTTCTCCGCACCGTCTGTGCCATTTTTTGTCCCAGCGTGTCAGTGCCCGCAAAAAGGGTATGCAACAGCTTTGCCACAAACCACCTTGCTGCCACTCTTGGATCATGTCTGAAAATCATGTCCAGTCCCTGCGGGCAGAGTTATCAAGCCTCTGCCAGTGTGGGTGGCTCCTCCGGCCCCATCTAATTGGTGGTCCTGTAGATCATGAGCCCAGCCAAGAATTTTATTTCTTTGTCTCCCTGAGCAGGCCCTCGGGACAGCTGAGCCCCTTACAACTGTAAGAATGTATTAATCATCATATAGCATAATGGATGTAGGGGTATGGTTTTGGTGGGGTACATGGGCAGTGTTTCATGGTTGGACAACTGGACAATGTCTTGAGCCGGCCCTGCAACATCTTCTGCCAACAGCTTATATAAAAGATAAACACCCTTCAATGGCTGGAGAACAATGGTTTCAATGATAGATTTACAGAATTGCAGGGGAAAAAAAACACGTGTTCACCAAAAAGCAGTATTTTGTACATAGCAGTTTTTATTATTATTATATTATTATTGCAAATGTTACAGACATCAGCAAGCGTTAAATAAAAGATACATAGCAGAGTAGATACAGCACCACGACAAAACAGCTGGCAAAATCAAACTATCGCAGCTGCATCACAACTTTAAAAAAAAGGATCTAAAACCAGTGACAATAGCATAGGAGGAATTACATTCAATAGATGTGCAGTGTCCACATTCCAGCCTCACACATATTGATTTATAAGTTTGCCGTTTACAAAGGACAATATTGTTACAAATACATTACTAGACTTTCCCAGCCATTTACAATATTTTCTATTCCACCCTCTGTATAGAACAATAATACAACTGCATATTCTAAGTAGTCTGCGAGGTATGTACAAGAATTATCATTGATGCTGTGATTTCATATCATAAAATCTAAAATAATATTTAAAAAATAAGCAGGATTTTATAAGCATTCTGTTTTTTTTTGTTAACCCAAACAGGAGACCAAATAATGCTGAAATTACACAAAGTTTGGTAATAGAGATGTGTAAAATGCCCTAGTAACAACAGACAAAAGAACGCTAGTGAATGGTAGACCTGTGCATACATTTATATATAACTGTATTTAGTTTTAGAGAAATGGGTAGACAAGCTTCATTTGTTTGTGTTTCAAATATGAAAAATGAATGGTAAAACGTGTCCAAACTTTGCATGGCCAATAGTGTACACTGTAGGTCCATGAAAATCTTGCATCGTGATAGGCTTGGAAAATGTGGAAACAAGATCTGAAGAATTTGGAAGTAAACATATTACCTTTGATAGCAGCCAGGTTTGTGTATATGTAACTTTGCATTAAAAATGTAAGTCCTCAACATGCTTACAAAATCCATCCTTTATTATTACACCCTTCTTTGCTCAGATGATAACTTGCTAGCAATATATTTTAAAAACAATTACAATTGTAAACAAAACAAAAATTACACCAAGATCATAACATTGCAAGTCATACTCCTCCTGGCCATTGTAATGTTCATCACAGTTCCTTGAAAGGTTCCTTCCACCTTAAAAAACTGTAATTCTGTAAACCATGTTTTTCCATGTTGGTTTTGAAGGGGATACTTTCAGGTTGAGCAATTTGATGGAGAACATTTCATTCTACATATTGAAACTATATCTCCCAAAACGTGCGCCTGATTGTGGATCATTAACTTAAAAAACGATTTCATTGCCAAGGGACCCAAGGTAATAAGGTAATGAGATTTGAGTACCACTTAGTGATGTAATTACAATGAACACAACCATTACTGTGCTAAGCTTTACGGGGTTTATTCACTAAAGCAGGAGCTGGCATAAGACAACTAAATAAATATTATGAAGGCCTTTGTCTGGCATTATATTGAACCAGCCATGCTCCTCCTGCAGAAGCTCACCAGGGGACCTTCATAATGGAAAGCCACATTGGTTAAGGTTGACCTGCAGCTTTACTGCAAAAATCACATTTTAGTGCATTAGCCCATTCGCTAACCTGACAGAACATTAAGAAATCATGGGGAAGCGTCAAAGCCGTAGGCAACCAAAGAGAACAATCAGATATTGGTTATAAGTCAGGTTCCACATCCAGTTGTTGTTGGTTTCCACTACACAATCACTGTGTGAGTTTTATCATCACCCCCTGGTAAGGTTTAGAGCTGGGCCTAGTAAACTGACAAGCAGATGTAAACAAAGAACAAAGTTACTGGTTAAAATGTTATCTGAGCATTTCTTGAGTTATTTCCTTTAAAAGAACCTTTATTTATTTTCATTTGACTAAAAGCACAGTTCGAAAGCACAAACCCAGCCATAGGAGTTCATTCACTGTGGTTAGTTGAGTGTTGTCTTTAATATTTTTTACTATATTCTCATTAGAAGAAATTGAACTTGCTATCCTCAGCAAAAAAAGGTCCTAGTTCTTTTTGTTTCATTTGAGGCAGGATTCTTGTCTTCTTAGAGTCTGAGAAGGTTCCAAGCAATCTGCATCAATGTGAAATAGTGTATATAATTTCTGAGAAACTTGGAATATTAGTGGCCTTCAGTCCTCACGTCCTTAAACAACAAATACTGATTTTTGTTTTTTTTTTACGTCCATTATATTTCAAGTCACATGTCTCATTACACACAGCGTAAATAGGTAAACATCAAAAGTAACTTGCTGGTCCTCGCCAAAAGCAATAATGCTAGGTGTGACCATACAGTGAACTGGTGTTTCTCCACTTCCACAGCAGAATCCTGGTTGTTATATAGGTTTAAGTGCTACAAAATGTCATTAAATGACCAGGGGTATGGGACATCTTGTGTTGTCTTTCATGCCCTGTAGCAGCCAAAGGGCTAACCCATTTTACATGCTGTAATAAATAAATAAATACATATATATCACCTATAATCTTTTATCATATTATATCCATGGATGCATCCTTAATTGAATAAAACTACTGCAAAATCAAATCAGTAATGTATTCCCGACACAGTCAAAAAACAAAAAATATATAAAATTTCTACAACACAAATAAATAATAGTCAGGCCTATTTTTTTGATGGAAATTGTCATTATAAACGCTTTTGCAAACCTGCTACACTTAATTTCAACTGGAACTGCGGCACAGTAAACATAATTGTAGGAATAGTAACGCAGGTCCGGCAAAGGCCTCATGTCTGCTAGTGTTCCAAATGCTACAGACAGATAGTCCTTTCAAATTTTTTTTTTTTAGAATCTGTCCATCTTACTCATGAAATATCTACAGACTAAAGAAAGTGTGAACATGTTCGGACCTCAAAGGCATCCTGATAATCTGTCGGAAAGTAGATAATTTACCTTTGCGCCAGTTAATGGAGGGAAGACTCCCTTTATGTTATGGTATATCAGTATGACCGCATATATATTATCATGGACATGAGATATACTACAATACTAACACATCTGCAATTAAAGTTAAAGCACCCACTTGGCAAGTTTAAAAAAAAAATAAATAGAAAAAAAGCAAAAAATAATTAAATAGTGGTTTCAACGTTATCATAAACAGAGAGGAAATTAAAATAAGTCTAAATGGGTAAAGGAATGTGATGGCCCCAGATACAGATGTCCTTTAGTAACAAGGACATGCATAGGCTTTATAGTTTCAAAAACAACTTGGAGTGCATGTAAAAAGTGCTCTGATACAATTACCACATCGAAAAGCATACTGCAAACTACACACCGTGCATTACTTGCTTTTAATCCTGATATAAAGCAGGACTCATTTTAACAGGTAGATTATGCATAGCATATGCTACCATTCATTCACTCTGCTTAATGTATCTTCCATGGAATGTTAAACACTGGCCAATCTAATGCCTTACTGTGTTAGTGCATTAAAGAAACATACAGAATCATTCACGAGAGACATGTTACAGTAAAAAAAAAAAAATGCCCTTAGCTAAAACATAAAACGCAAAAAAGAATGCTTGCCATCTTGGGAAGTGGTGGCTATTTTAGTAACCAGTATAAGTGACTACAGAAACCGTGTAGTTAGCTGCAATGTATCTATACAACGTTAAGCTTGTGCTGGATTTTATTTACGTTGGGAACACAGGCCTCTAAATTTTCTCACACAACTTTGTGTAATATAACTTCTTCAAATACCCATGTAACAGGGAACAAGAGAGGACTTTTAGAGTTAAAAGTTGGGCAGCAGGATGAGGCCCTAGTGTGTTGGAGATGTTTCCACAGACACATAGGCAGCACTATGAATACAACCACGAGTGAGGAGAAGTGTCCTCCATGCATGCTGTGAAGTGTGAGGCTTATCAGATGTAAACTGGTTGCTCCTGTGCGGTCAGTAGTCGGTACATTGCTGCTGGCATAGTCTTCATGTGTATCTGTCGTAAAAAACAAAAACAAAAAAAAATGATATTGGAAAACTCTATAGAATGAAAGTCATAATATGAAGCAGGTAGGTTAATTGACTTAAAGCTGCAATTTTGTGGCAGCTGCCCCAGAAACATGGCCAAAATGTCAGTTCAAAACTAACACACACTATGGGATTTTGTGTATAAAAAGTGATTCTGGTGCAAAGCTTGAATCGTGATCTGATCACCACAGTAATCTAACCAGCAAGATTGTATCTGCATTGTGGACAGAAGTCACACAGGAAAATGAGATCATTGTTCTTTTCTCAAACATAAGACTCATTCAGTTACGCCACAGCTCCTCATGGAAACAGAAGTACAAACGATTAGTATTGCATATTGTTAGAAACAATTAGTTAACCTAGATGTTCTTACCTCGCCAACAGCATTGGATAGAATATGGACAATCTTCTCATGGGGAGTTGCTACAACACTCTGCCCGTTGATCTCAATGATACGGTGGCCCACTCGCACTCCCCCTCGCTCTGCAATTCCACCCCTCATAAGGCTACAGATCTGTAGTAAAAAGCCACAATGACAATGTTACCAGGATGACAACACTCATTGGCAATACAGACCCTAATTTAATTACCAATGGCGTCACGGATCTGCAGAGGAACATATATTGGCCACACTGTACCGGAGGAGCTCAGATTCAATAGGGTATTGACTTGTTTTCTTGTACACCACTTAATTTTAAACACCATTTTAGGTTGTAGGGTAGTACAGACTGGTGTATAGTAAGACAGACAGGTTATTTGGGTCTCCAAGGGATGCTTTGGTTGAATTATCCCCAAAAGACCTAGCTGTCCATCTCCACAGAGGTAGTTTTAACTTCTTGCTGCAGCTTATCAGCGGAAAAGAATATGATTCCTCTGTGACTGATACAAATGAACTACAAGGCAAGGTGTGACCTTACTATAGACTTACAGATGGAAAATAGTAAACTAGTATGAATTGTTCACTTAAAGCTGTAAAAAAAACAGGCATAGAAGCAAAAGGTGTAGGTATTTTCAGACTAATAGACAAAAAAAAAAAGGACACACTCACAATGCCGTTTTGCACACTAAAGCCCAGCTGATACCGGAGGTCGGGTCTTCTGATTAAGACAGTGGTAACTGGTGGACATCGGACGATGTTGAGCTTTACACGTGACTGATTTTTTAAACCCTGTAAAATGAAATGAAATTGATATGTCCACTATTACTACTAAATAGAGCTCCTATATATTTGCCTTTATAACATACTTTGACACACTTTGATGTGTATTGTAAGTGCTAATAAATGGATCAAATACTTCCTTTTATTAACCCTATAACTGCTATTCTACATGCATTGTCAGGATGTTAAAATGTGAGCTTAATTAAAGAGACTTATGATTGAAAAGAAAGTCAGTGGGAGCAATGAGCACAGAAGTAAAAAAAAAAAATACATGCATTTTTTTTCAGCTAAAAGGAATTCTGCAATTTGACAACATGTCAGCATTAACAAGAATTTTTCTACTCTTGCTAGATCTGATAGCATTGAAATATTAATGAATGTACATTTATGCTTAGATTTATAAGGGGATGCTAATCAGACTATTACAGGCTAGAAAGCAATGAAGGTCCTTCAAGGTCTTCCAAAAAACATAATTACACATCTGTTTAACTTGCTTATCAAAGCCTGGCATGTTACACAAAGCCATTTACTGCTAATAGGATCATCAATACCATGCCACACAGGGTCTCACAAGGCGCTGAACATGGTATCTCAGAGAACAGGCCACACAGTATTCGGAAAGACAGTGGCAATGACATATATGATAACCACTAGACCTCATATTATCATTGCAACAGTATAAGAGCTCTCAAAGTCCTCAAAATTATTCCAAATTACATAAATTTTATGATGTATTACACTTTTTACATGTACTGATGTAAATATGAATATGTTTTACTATTGGCACTTGCTGCATACAGTTGTGTGAAAAAGAAAGTATACCCCCTTTTAGAATTCTATGGTTTAACATATCAGGACATAGTAACTGGCATCTGTTCATTAGCTGGTCTAGAAATTAGGTAGATACAGCCTCAACAACACATGACATATAACACGGTGTCATCATTTATTCAACAAAAATAACACCGAAATGAAAAAGCCATGTGTGAAAAACTAAGTACACCCTTACTGCTTCCAAAGGAATTAAAGACGTTAAGTAGCAGACAGTTGCTGCTAATGAAATGCCCTTGATTAATTGATCATCAGCAAGTGTGACCACCTGTATAAAGGCCAAAGTTTTAGCAGTTTGCTGGTGTGGAGCATTTAGGTGTGTGTTTACACAAAGCCAAGGAGGGAACCTTCAGTCATTCAGTTGACCATAAACACCCCTGAATAACAAAGTATTCTACAGTCAAACATGAGGCCATCTGTCCGACAGCTAAAGCTTTGCTGAAATTTGCAACAGGACAATGATCCCAAGTACACCAGATAATCTGCAACAGAATGGCTGAAAAAGAAAACAATCAAAGTGTTGCAATGGCCCAGTCAAAGTCCAGGCCTCAACCTGTTTGAAATGCTGTGGAGGGGCCTTAAGAGAGCTGTGCATTAACAAATGCCCACAAACTTGAATGAACTGAAGCAACGTTGTAGG
Organism: Spea bombifrons; assembly: GCF_027358695.1. Taxonomy (NCBI): domain Eukaryota; kingdom Metazoa; phylum Chordata; class Amphibia; order Anura; family Pelobatidae; genus Spea; species Spea bombifrons. Next base: position 100,477,838 of record NC_071087.1, read on the forward strand.
CCACAATGAAGTAAGAGATTGATACAGAAAACAATTACTTCAAGTTACTACAAGTTATTGTTGCTAAATGTGGTTCTACAAGCCATTTAATCATAAGTGTACTTAGTTTTTCACACATTGCTTCTCCATTTTGGCTTTATTTTTGTTGAATAAATCATGGCATGGTGTTGTATGGCATGTGTTGTTCATGTGAGGCTGTATCTACCTAATATTTAGACCTGCTAAGGAACAGATAATTGTTACTATGTCCTAATATGTTAAACCATAGAATTCAAAAAAGGGGGTGTACTTTCTTTTTCACATGACTTTAGAGACATGTTATTCGATCCTCCTTACCTTTATGATGCTCTGGCAGGTGGACAATGGCAAACCAACCAAGCTGGTTCCATTGATGGACATTATCTGGTCCCCGATGTTTAGCTTTCCTGATTTCTCAGCAGGACCTCCATGCATCATGTTGGCTATAATAACCGTGGGCAGGATGGAGCCCCAGCCAGATTCTACAATCACAACTCCCAAAATCTCCCCCTTTTGCTTTTCTATGAAAACCTGAAAAATACATAAAAAATAAATATAAATGTATTCATGTACTTTGCATTATTTGAAGTATGATGATAAATCTCCTCGTGCACTTATGTTAAGTATGGAATCACAGAGCCACACTGGAAAGAAAATCTAAGATGTGATTGAAGGTACTGCTCAACCTTCTTTGCTAAATTTCTCAGCAGGACCTCCATGCATCATGTTGGCTATAATAACCGTGGGCAGGATGGAGCCCCAGCCAGATTCTACAATCACAACTCCCAAAATCTCCCCCTTTTGCTTTTCTATGAAAACCTGAAAAATACATAAAAAATAAATATAAATGTATTCATGTACTTTGCATTATTTGAAGTATGATGATAAATCTCCTCGTGCACTTATGTTAAGTATGGAATCACAGAGCCACACTGGAAAGAAAATCTAAGATGTGATTGAAGGTACTGCTCAACCTTCTTTGCTAAATTTAACACTTCTATAAAGAGACAACATTATGAACAACATTCCTAACTAGGGCTGCAACTAACGATTATTTTAATAATCGATTAGTTGGCCGATTATTTTTTCGATTAATCGATTAATCGGATAAAAAAATGAATGTACATTTTTCATTTATTTAAAATAATTTACTAAACAAATGATGTTAAATACAAACAGCAGAATAAAAAAACTTTGATAATACATTTCTTGTCTTTATTTCCCAACCAGCCCCCCAATATATGCACATTTGAGCCCAGGCTTGCTACGCTGCCTCCCAGACATGCCATGCTGCCCCCCCACATATGCCACGCTGCCTACCACAGCACTCCACGCTGCCTCCCACATATACCACACCACCTCCTACATCTGCCACTCCACGCTGCCTCCCACATATGCCACTCCACGCTGCCTCCCACATATGCCACTCCACGCTGCCTCCCACATATGCCACTCCACGCTGCCTCCCACATATGCCACTCCACGCTGCCTCCCACATCTGCCACCCCACGCTGCCTCCCACATCTGCCACTCCACGCTGCCTCCCACATATGCCACTCCACGCTGCCTCCCACATATGCCACTCCACGCTGCCTCCCACATCTGCCACCCCACGCTGCCTCCCACATCTGCCACTCCACTCTACCCCCCACATGCCACTGTGCCTGATACGCCTTATACCCCCTGAAACACCACTCCATCCTCCCCAGACATGCCACCCTGCCCTCCCCACATATGCCACGCCATGCTGCCTCCCGAATCTGCCACTCCACAATGCCTCCCACATATGCCACGCTGCCTCCCACATCTGCCACTCCACGCTGCCTCCCACATCTGCCACTGTGCCTGATACGCCTTATATCCCCTGATACCCCACTCCATCCTCCCCAGACATGCCACCCTGCCTCCCAGACATGCCACTTCCCTACCCCCAGATAAGCCACTCTACCCCCAGATATGCCTTATACACCCTGATACACCACTCCGTCCTCCCCAGACATGCCACACTGCCCTCCCCACATATGCCTTATATACTGTATATGCCTTATACCCCCAGATATGTCACTTCACTGCCCCCAGGATTTAGATTCCCCTAAATTAACCCTAAACTCCCCATTAACCATAACTGCCCCTAAATTAACCCTTAACACCCCCTTAACCACAGCATCCCCTAAATTAACCCTAAAGACCCCATCAACCACAGCATCCCCTAAATTAACCCTAAACACACCATTAACCACAACTGCCTCAAATTAACCCCAAACACCCCATTAGCCATAGCTGCTCCTAAATTAACCCTAAACACCCTATTAACATAACTGCCCCTAAATTAACCATAAACACCCAATTAACCATAACTGCCCCTAAATTAACCCTAAACACCCCACTAACCATAACTGCCCCTAAATTAACCCCCACCTCCCCTAACTTTCAGTAGCCCAAATATATATATATATATATATATATATATATATATATAGATATAGATATATACATATATATATATATACACACATATATACATATACTTACAGTTAGATGAGTGTCACAGCCATGTGGTTCTGGCCTGGAGAAGGAAGGGGCGGGGCCAGTTGTCACAGTGATTACAGGGAGGGGGAGTAAGTAGGAGCTGCTGCTGTGAGACGGTGAGTCAGACTAAACGGATTATATAATGAGGGGGATTTTTCAGAGCGTTTGCTCTGAAAAAACCCTCATTTTATAATCGATAATAATCGATTCAACTAATCGATAATGAAATTCGTTGCCAACGAATTTCATTATCGATTATTATCGATTTTATCGATTAGTTGTTGCAGCCCTATTCCTAACACAACTGAATGCCCCACCAGTCCTCTCAAATAATTCTCTAATCATGCACAATTCTATCGCATTCATAATTTTTGCCGGATACAATTGCATACTCAGTATTTGTGTTGTTTCTTTGTGATTAAACCTTATGATATGACAACAAAAATGACAGCTTTGCCCTATTAATATGGTAAATAAGGGAGCACAATTCATGTCTTTTTCTTCTTCTAAGTGAAACAGTATTTTTAATACAATTAAAGTGAAAGAAATACCGTGGTAAACCAGATTCCTAAACTACATGAAACTGATTCAAATCTGGAACTGAATACTCAAAGAACAGAAGCACTAACAATTAAACATGACTAGATTAACTTTGGTGGGACCTATGTTTCAAACTGGGTTCCAATCGAACTCCAGAAGCACTTACGTAGAAGCATTTATTTATATCATATCTAGGGCACACTTAGGCAGTCAAAGATGTAAATCTCATTCACAGTGCAAGCATTGGTCATATACTTCCAATCTTGATGCCAGTCTCAACTACATCTCCATATTTACCACCTCAGCCCTCCCCACTGGCAGAGCCTCAAGAAAAGCGGAGGCAGCACAATTATAAAGTAGGGGGGGGCAGGCAGGAAAGTAAAACAAATTATAGAAGACACAATTGACAGAATTAATAAAAACAGATTAGTTCTGCACTTCAAATGTTTAGGTCCTCGCTGCTGACTTATCGAGCAGGTCCTTTGTCCCAATGTACTGGGTTCTTTATCTGCTCCTTCACTTCATTCTGCCAAATCTATTTCTTATAACAATTGAAATAAGTGTTTTTTGCGCTCCTTTTTTTTTTTAATATGGTGCTAGATTTTAAGGACTATCAATCGTTCATCTGTTTACTCTAACTCTCAAACTATCACTACACAGCAGGGTACCTGCACACACCCTAATTTGTTCCCAGAAAAGAGTGCTGAAATCACAGAGAATGAATGGAAAAATTAAAAGGACAGAAGAAAATTACACTTAAAATGACAATGAGGGGAATTTTGGCACACTTTCTCCCTTCTTAATCTACCTTAACAAAACACGCATAGAAGCCTGTGACAATGGGTACGAACAGACCCATGCAACCACTACAGGTTTACGTCTGCTGCAATTGAATTGTAAAACAAAATGCGTACATCTTTGCAGTTCTCAGACTTGGAGAAGTGGATTAGGTCATCGTTGTACATGTCCTGAGTGTTCAGCAAATCGCTGTATTCCTTCTGGCTCAGGTCTTCAGGATTAATGCCATTTGCCCTCAGAAATTCCTGGTAAGCCACGCTGAATGCTTGCCCTATAGACTGCGCGATTAGCTGTGCCTGCATTTATCACAGGAAGAAAGAGGGAAAGCGGGAGCGTGATGAAAAGATACACTGGATAGGAAGTAGCATCCTTTACAAGAAGACAAAACATAATTCACTTAAACGTATTCCTCGATACAATTTACATGCATAACATCACGTTACGGTGTTCTTAGGGTTAGGGAACGTTTAATGCCATTCAATGTTATAGTGCTTCGATTCCTAGAATTATGCCACATATCTAATAAATTATGTTACGTAAAATAACATCTTTATGTAAAAAAATATATATATATATAAAAGGATATATTAGCTCTTTATATATTTTAGTCTAAGCTAAGTATGAGTTCTCCCTACTCTACTAACACTAACTTGCATAAAGCAAACCCATGTAGAAAGAAAAAAATCTTATATGTGTTTAGTTCAGAGTCGGTAGTAGCCTGTGGCATTGTTTGTCAACCAACATATTAAAGTAAGATGTAAAGTGTTTAAGAAGCCTTTTTTCAGATGTAGAATCCTAAATCTAGAGCCAGTACATAATACAATTACGACTTCTCATGCTATAAACGAGCCTATATCGTGGCTTAAGGCTTCCGACATTTTGTGAAGAAAAAACCCAAAACACTATAAATACAGTATGGTGAAAGAATGGGAAATGTTAAACATAGACTAGCATTAAAGCTTCATGGCAACCAGCACTAACTCTAATTCCCGTGTGGAGAATCCAAATGATAACAGTTCATTCTATTTACATTCCAAATATTACTACATAGTAACACTGCTGATGGGAACTGACGCTTGTAACCATTATTGTAATTGTAACGTCTTACAACTCATCCCAAGGGAAGAGATAAGAGACTGGAAAGTAACATGTCTTGCCAAATATTCCACAGTAGCTGAGAACAGACTCAAATGCGCTCTTTAGGTTTCTACACAGTAAATTCAGTAACACAATTAACACTTCTATTCCTGCATGTGGAGCCACATTCACATTGCATCAACTTACGCATGCATGTCACATGCTACTTACGTCCTCAGATTCAAAGACATGGCAGATCATTTTGTACTGTCTCTTGCCGTCTTGGGATGGGTGGGAAGCCTCTACACTTTCCTGAGAATTGGAGCGTGGCATGCGCCTACGAGCCATTAGAACTACAATGTTCCCAATATCCGCAATGTAAGAAATGGTCCTCAGAGGATGATCCATCATTGTTTCCTATGGAGGAGTAAAAGAAAACTGTGAAGAAAGCACAAGTGCCATAGAAGGGGCAAAGTAGGTCCTACAAGAGTGGTTAAAGGCAAAGCATGGGCTAATGAAGCCTCAAATTCTACAATGACTACTCTGGCAGTTTCCATCAGTGGGATGTGTGCCTTGGTATTCTGGTGTGTGTATGCTTGGTAGGGCACATGCAACCAGTAAGGCACAAGATATATCATTTCATTTTTTTAATGGGTAAAATGTATTTATAAAATGTCTGTCCCTTGTGAATCTTTAGTTGAAGTTGATGGCTTTTATTGGAGCAACATGGAAAAAGATGTAGAGTTACATATGTTCTTGGGACCCCAAGCTATCTTCCCGGGGCTCTTTTTCCAAGATGGCCCAATAAAAGGTTTCCACCTTCTACTACTGCTTCTCTTGGCCATTATGTTGATATCCATTTTTACTTTTAGTGATTAAGTGAATATCACACAAGCTGATTACACAGACAGAAATCATTAAAGTAAGTACACATTTAGACTGTTATTTGAATCAAGATTGATTGTAGAAAAGAGAAATTAATGTGGTAATAATATGGCATTAATAAGAAGAACCGAGAAAATTGAGCCAAGCTCTTCCTGCAGCAGAAGCTTACTGGGGTAGGACTGTCATGCATGTATGTATGCATGTATGTAAAGTGAAGTCAATGACCTGGATCCAGAATTCTCATGACAACCGTCCCATTAGTGAATAGGCCCCAAGGTGTCAAAAGGAGCTAGAAAGTGCCATGGCGGTCTTTCTTACGGAGTTTAGGACTTGGTATACGTAATAAGTTATTACGCATCCAATAAACAACACTAGGTTTTACTGCTCATTTAAGGGGATCACCACATACACCAATGAGTCAATCAGCATTGGGAAATTAATAAAGTGGTCGCAGACTTCTGCAGTCAAGGACCTGGATGTCCAACAAAATATTCACCATTGACTTCATTTGTGGGAAAAAAAACAAGAAACATTTAGGAGATCACATCATTGCAGTGAGGATTAATTCTTATTAGATTTTCAGACTGCCTACAGCAAAGGGCACAAAACCGTGAACTTGAAAGCTATTGCTGTGAGTTAAACCATAGTACTGGCTGTCTACTACATGTTGTGCATCCGTACCTGTGTGTCAGCATTCAAAACTTTTATCCTCTGCGTAGAAATAAAGAGGTCCACCTCCGTCATGGGTTGTGCTTCGCCTTCTGCAGCCTAACAAAAAAAAAAATAAACATGTCAACTGCCTGTTCATAAGACCACAAATTACATTCTGCTAACAGACAACAGAGCATCCATCCAGCTATCAGAACAACAGCACCGTTGAGTTAAAAAAAAAAAAAGGAAAGGGCCTTCAACATATGGGAAAACGAGCCTGGTTACTACTATATGTTATCGACTGGTATTTTTCTTCCCACTTGACACCAAAATTATGCATTTATATTCCACTGCATGAAATCACCCCTCCCCCTTTAAAATATGATCAAATATCAACAAAAATCTTTGCTTAGAACCAGAAAAATTGCGATTTGTCTCCCTTTTTACGTAGAAGTCATTTCTTTTTGTAAAGGGTGAATACACATCCAAGGACAGTAGTAAATAAATCACTAGAGGATTGGTAGCATGATTTTCACCCAAACACATGTAACAAACTTACACAGGAATTGTCAGTACACCCAAGTGCTAGATAGTTAATACACATATCAAACTCATTAAGAAAAGTCACATTCTCATTCCTAACATCTCCATCAGCTGTGAAACATACACTTTTATTTTTGCATCCAGCAAACACATTAGCTTGTAATACAACGTAATTATATTATATCTAAGCGCCTGTTCTATTTGGCACACAACTTAATTAATCGTTATATGCCACACCTAGAAGAAAGGGATGTCACTTAAATTGGGGTCAATGGTCCAAGGGACCTTAAAGCATAGATTGCATGTGGTCTAAAAGTGAGGTGCCCAGTTGTTTCTCATTTTATAACCTCCTAGAATTAAGATACCCTTAGGTACCCTGTCTAGGCAGATAAATAGGTGTTCTAATGAGTCAAATTAATATGAAATGTCCTTAAATTAGAAAAAAAGTGAAATGGCTTGATGGTCAGTGACCAAAGAAGAAGAAAATGATTATTTTGATAAGGACATGGCTAAGTGTGAGAAATTCAAACTAGGAGAGAGCTTGCTGGATGCAGAAAATGTGAAACTGAAAAATAGGTAGGAAATGCAGATAAACCAAAATGAATGAAAAAAAAAACAAAAAAAAAAACGAACAAGTATAACATTAAAAACAAGATGAGATTGTACTGCACCTTCTTTCTGCTTTTGGCTAATTTCTGGGCCATCTGCTTAGCATGAAATAAACAGAGACAGGAACATGGTTAGAGAAGAAGTAAAAGATCCCAATAGCTTGCCAGGCGTTAGACAGCAGCTAGTGCTAATATGTGGCTGGCCAAACGTCAGCATGGCTTGGTTTGCAACTGTTTGTCTCAGCAAAACTAAAACCAATTCACACCTGGTATCCTGAACCTTTAAAAACCGGCATGATGACCCATTTTGTTTAAGAGATAAATGCCGTATTGTATATGGAAACCATGACACAAACACTCTAGTTGTACTTTCTTAATGCAAACCAACACTCTCAACAGGACTTTATGGCATAGAGTATCTGCTATGAAACATAAAACTAAACATAAAATATTGATTGTCAAAAATGAAGATGTGGGGAGTTTTGCAACCCGTTCAAATGTTTTAATGAAATGTAACAAATGGGTGGTCGTATTGGGCAAAACAATATATTATCTTAAGTACTCAACTTATCCTTTTATAGAGAAATTATAAATAACAATTGACCTCTTCATCCTAGAAGCTGGAATCTCTATGACCACCAAACGAGTTGGTCATCATCAACAACATCCCATACAGAATAATTTATGGGAAGAATCTCTTATCTGTTGCACCATGGAAAAGGCCAATTAAAACACGTAGCAGAGTCTGGCTCCTTACCTTAATGCGACTGACCGCTTCTTGTGCTTGCATCATGCGCACATTCTTTGAGGGCGTCTTATCAGACAGCAGTTGGGTGGAACCAAGATAATTGGCAGCAAAAATGATTCCATCAATTAGGTCTTCTGGGTCACAGGGTCCAGGAACTGCAAGGAAATGGTTGAAAAATATCAACTGCAGAACGCGTGATGTAATAGTTTGAGAATTTCAAAAATGCTTAATTGTCTAGACACCATATAAATTAACGGATGTCATAGCCCACCGGAACCTACAGTAACTGAAGTACTCCTGCCATCATCAGAGAGAAACAGGCTAAACGGTATTTGATTTAATTGGTAGGGCTCTATGGAATGTGTTGAATTCCTCACCATTCTGGCACCCAAACAGTTAAAAGAATATGTATAAACAAACTAAACAAAGAAAAACCCATCAGACCCCCAAGAAGTAATGAGATGCAGATTAGCGTTATCAGCAACTGCCATTTATTCCGCTGACATTTCAAATTATAATTAACCAAAATGTATTTTTTTTTTTTTTTTTTTTTTAATTATTATTATTCTTACCTTCCACATAGGTCGGGAATGAAGCCAAGCTCTTTCTTGGCTGTAATTAAGACAAACAGTGTTTATTCCAAACAAATCAAGACAGAAGTAGCAAGTACACAAAAACGGCTCCATGCAAAGAGACAAAAAAATATCTATATTTATATTTAAAAAAAAACACACACGCAGGCGGCAAGTATATCCCAACGGTGCTAAGAAAAATGAGATTGTTTCCAAACTGTTAGAGGTTATTTAGGGAGTTGTGTACAGACTTGATTATTAGCATGTTTGGGTAATTAAGGGGCTGAGGGTTGTATTTGTAGGTTCCTGGTGCGCATGGTTTGACAGTGCTTGCAAACATTGCATGCTACCTCTTGAAGCTACTGCCTAGGACACTGTCAGCAGGTCTCTGTCTTTCCAGGGGAGCTGAAATCGAAATTATGATAAAATATTCATCTCTCAAGAGTATTAAAATTATACTCACGGAGAAGGAGAAGAAAAAAAATTGGCCAAATAAAACACAAATACATTTCCTAAGAAAAAAAGTCACTTTTTCCAACAGAAACGTGTAATGGAGTTTTCAATGTGATATATCATTACTGGCAGACAGGTCCTGTAGGCCCATGCCTCAGTGTAACAATGATATCCCTCCAGTCACCGATTCTTTTCTATGTTTGATATGGTTAATGTAGTAACAAACTGTGACGGTGCACAAGCAGAGGCCCTATCATACTGCCAGGACAGTTTATAAGGTGATAAACTACATAAACTTGGGGGTTCCATATTTTATTATTAGGAAATATTAATATCACGCTATGAAGTATCCACAGCCAAAATTTCACCAGTGCTAACAATGTGTACAAACACAAATTCAGTACAAAAAAATAGGTATTTATATATAAAACATATACTTCAGTGAAGAAGAACAATTGTCTGACTATAATTGTCGAACAATCGCTTAAACAGTTATGTTAGAAAATGGGAAGCCGAGATAGAACGACGACGACCCCTGCCATAAAAAGAGATTTCCAAAACAAATATGTCCTCATGTATTTTAATGCACAAGAACAGTTGATTTGAAATGTTTATTGATCTTTTAAATTAAAGCATAAGTTAAAGGAACTAGTTTTAAGTTAAGGTGAGCCAGTGGCCTTGGATAGAAACATAGAACGCGATCTTGACGGTACATAAGAACCATTTGGCCCGTCTAGTCTATCCATTTTTCCTGGTGTTTTATTGCTATCCGGTCCAGGTTCCAGGCTGGTCTGCATTTACAAGCATGATTTCTTTTAGCGGTACTAGAATCCCTTGTGAACACATTGTCACAATTCCCTGCAACCGTAATAGATTCCAATACAGGTTTATCATGTTCTGAATCACACACCGTTACCGCTAATAAAGAGACCCGTTTTCAAATACCTATCTATCTATCTTGATTAATGTCAGTAACTAGAAAGTAACAACATTTCTACATAGCAAAAAAAAAAAAAAAAAAAAAAAAAGAGCTCAGATACAAATGTAAACAATTATTTTCCGCTAGCTGGCAGGGACATATGTGGACAATAGTACAATACAAAATTACCATCAAATGTGACATTTTTACAGTTGATTATAAAACGATTTAATTTTACTCCTAATTAAAAAACGGTCTGCGTGCGTGGCATTCTTGTCGGGTTCTTGTTTACGTCTCTACCTAGCACCATAATACATAAATACTGGCAAACGAACGAGCCGCCTGGATAGAAAACGAGACGGACAAACAGCAGGAGGTAACAAGGTATGTGTGAGCCGCGTACCTCTTTATTTGAGGAGGACTCAGCAGAATCGCAGGCATTTGGATGATGTCGGTTGGTAGACTCTGCTCCCTGGGGTGATGAAGATTCAGGAGATGAAGACTAAATAGAGAAAGAGAGCAGCAATCGTTACTAGTTATCCAAAAGCTCTTTAGGGATACAAACAGAGTGCATACAATACACAGCAGCTTCCAGATAACAGAAGCTGGTAGCAAAGGTTTATTACTCCCATGCTTATTAGCTTATTATAAATAAACCATATTGCATTAAAAGGGGGCAACGCTGTGTTTTGAATATCTAACAAATATATCCATATATCATGTTAACTTATTGGTCCTACCGATTTGTACACTAAAAGAGCGAGCCATCTTCTCAATATAGAACAGCTATTTTGCATATAGCATCTCACATAGTCATGTCCTTGTCTTCTAGGATCAGTGAAATGGGCTATATCAGTGTGAAATGTTCGTTAAAAACATGATAGGATGGGACTTAGGCATTTTGCATTGTCTCTTGTAGAACTACATTGCAGTCTGAATTTTAAAGGGACGGTCTATTGCCCCAAATAGCCTCAAGTCTCACCAGTGAAGAATGCATAGTCAAAGGGACACTCCAGCCACCATGTGCACTTTAATGCATAAGATAGGTACATGGTCCCTTTAATTTTTCACATGGTTCATTTTGCAAATGCTTGGGGGGGGTCTGCAGAATTCCCTCAAATGCATTTGGTGCTTTCCCCACCCCAGCTACAATGCCGCGCTGAATGCATCTCCCTGTACGTGGTCTACTCGCTTCTGACACAAATTCTGTGTCAGGTAAGTGGTTTAGTTGGAGGGTCCATTTTTTTCTTCTTCTATAGTAGGGGAGACAGGTACATTAGGCTTTGGATTGAATATCAAGGCAATAAATATGATTTTTTTTAAAAAAAATTCCGAAAGGGAAAAAACTGCTTAAGACCATCCCCAGTTCTGGATGGCAATCCTGGCGGAAAATGTAGTACACACTGCTGAGCAGGAGATGTATGCGATTAAAAGCATCCCCTGCAAAGCAAATAGCTGGGATGGGGCCAGGAAAACAAAAGTATAGACGGAATGCTGATGAACCCCTTTATGCATTTGCATGCAAAGAAATAGAATACAATATAAGGTCATCTATCATATGCAATCAACTAAATATGTTGGCTGGAATGTACCTTAGAAGCATTTTTAAATATTTTAACACCATATTTTAAAACATGTTAAAATATTAATAACACATAAAATGACCGTTCCTTTAATTTGTGTATTGAGAGTCGGTCTGATAAAATCTATATTCAGAGGAGATTAGAGAACGATATGAATTAACCACAGGTGAAGCTGTGTGGGAAGCCAGTCAGTCACAATGTGGTACATTATTATCATGTGTCAAGATAGGAAAATAACGGCAATATGATATCCACACATATAAGCTTGTCATGTTGTCCTAACAAGGCAAAATCTGTTTCCTAACAGCATTCGTAGATCAGAATTCATGGGCGGCTAATGTAGCTTGTCCTTGTTTTTCGTTCTTTTCATCGATGTACTGCTAATTAACAATTAAGTAGTTCCTAAGTGTATAAATTAGGGCTTTATAGTCAAGCGGCCATGAACAGGCTTTAATACAGAGCTTAATACATGCTACACACCTCTAGAGATGCAAATATTCTCTGATTGTCCGAAAGGAATCCTAATAAAGGTCATTATGGCAGCTTCCAGCAGGTAGACAGGCTCTGGGGGAATCAGACTTTGGGGATTCGCTGATACTGCCCCTATTATCTGAAAACAGCTGCCCCCTCCAGTATTTTATTTCTGGGTTTATGTCAGAAAAAATGAACCTTCTTTCAATCTTCTGTGCTTTTACTTGGGTTACCTGTGAGCTTGGTGTGTTCCTTAGTGTGATACAGGGTTTGGAACACTATGCCCCTTCCTAAGGCAACCAATGGAAAGATTCCATTAACTGGAACATGGCAACCCTCTCATATTCTATGATACCTTCACTTCAGCAGTAGAGAACACGTTCAAGGAAAGATCTAGATATATCAGAGTGTCCGTCAATCTAAATAATTCAAAACTGCAACAGTTAATAAAGTGTTTCTAAACTCAATAGAATAGTCTTCCCATTTCCTCCTCAAACCTCTTATCACAATAGTCTGCCAACAAAAGTAAAAGAAAACAAACAAAATAGTCTAATTATAACTAGATGAAGATTATGACAGAGCTAGTACCACCCTTTAATGGACACTTCAGCCTTCAGATGCACTTTAATGTATACAATGGCTAAGTGATTCCTTGCAAAGACACAGGTTCATTCTGCAGAACCCCCCCATGTGCATTTGCCTAACCCCTAGCTATTTTCCATGCAGGAGATGTGTTTGGTTGAACGTCTCTCCATGCACATGATATACTAACCACCTGTCAGCTCCAGCGCTGGCTCTGCGAACGCTACTGGCATTTGCACGTCTGTAACGCGCTCCAAAATATATCACTGTCATTTTTTGCTAAAAAGATGCTGGGATATATGCCAGAATGTTTAGGAAATGTAATTCCGTCATGTATTATACTGTGCTTTTCGGGAAGTGGGTATGTTGAGATGATTGTGGTGCTTATAGAGTCTAAGCTTTGTATAGTAGAGCAGGAGGTGGCAGGATAATATGCAGGAGAGCTTGAGTTTCATCTCAACGACTTCACGTTCCATTATGAGCTAATGCTGATGTACCTCTGTACCAATCATAGCTCGGATGGTTCTTTATAAGCTATATTTAAAAAGAGTGATATCTATTTCAAGAGGCATTATTAATTAAAAATATACATTATGCAGAGCCAGCCTAGCCATTCCTGCAGTTATTTTGCTAGGGGTAGTAGATTTGAACTCGAAAACATACACTAACAGTATGTTACTAATATTTTTATTACACCCCTAGAATTCCTTGGCATATTAACGTACAACTATTTAACACTTCTTTCCACATAGTTCTAGAAACTAGGGTGATGTTTGAAAGCCCTAAACTCAGGTCAGCTACATTTTTTCCCTCCATAACCATCACATGAAGGAGCTTCCTCACAGGTTGCTTAAGATAAAAAGAAAATACAAAGAAGCTTCATTGTTAAAAATAAAAATACAGAGCTTATACTATATTAAATGATATCTAGTATTTTTATTACTCTATCTGAACAAAGTCATCTTTAAAATAAACGTATCTTCTAAAGCCGAACGGCTGACTGCTTTCAAGTCCCCGTCTCCCTCTTCGATGTCACACTGTTTCTAGTTGGGTAATGTCTGCCACCGGGGATCCATCTGGTACAGTTTTATATGCTGATGAGCTCACCCCGAGTGTTATTTATGTGACCCAGCTTTCATGCTTCACCAGACAGGTACATATTATGACAGGTCCCTCAGGAAACAATACAATGTTACACTAGAAAAAATGGACTATATCAGGGGACTTATGGTGGCGATGCCAACAATTAAACCACATCACTTTCACGGCAGTAACATTCCAAAGTGCGCTATTTATAAAAGGAAGGATGTAATGCTTTAGGGGTAGTAATATTAGAAAACTAGGTTAGCGATGTAATAGTCAAGTAAATGACTAGAAGGTAAGATAAAGAAAGCAAAGTACCATCCCTGAGACCAAGATTACTGTACATCTTGGCAGTATCAAACAGCTTTCAAGAAAATACATTAAAAGAATTTAAAGACTTGCTTTAGGCACAAAACTGAGCTTAGCAGGCGTAGGATTTAGAAACACAGCTGTCTAGAGCTAAGGAAAGGATGAACCCATTAGGAGATATAGAGGATGTTTGGTTCTAGGCAAGTGGATAATATACTGAAATGGAGAAGACAATATTTCCAGGTACAACAGACGTCGACGAGAAAGAATGGCAAGGTTTTACTCCAGAGGTTTACTCTAACCTCTATATAGTGAAGAAAAACGTTATCAACAGGTTACATACAATACATGTGTAAAATAAACTGTTTTCAAAGTTAAAAGTAAAACTTCATGAACATAGTGTTATTAATCTAAAAATACTTGCAGGCACTAAAACCTAACAATCAAACTCAAAAAACAGATACATGTTGTAATTTCACCCAGTTCCTCTTGAAAGGCATCCATGGACACCAAAGCTGCCTGTACAGCTAATTCAAATGAAGAATTCTACTAACTAACTATTTAAATACTTACATCTTCATCACGATATTCTGCCTGGTAGTTCCAAAAATTTTCCATTGGGCTCAGGCTGATGCTGTACTTATGAAATTCAGTTCAAGTCTGAAGAACTGCACCTGCAAATATTTTGGGTGAGCTGGCCTTGATTGTCTGCTGGCATTGTGGACTGCATCAATAGTTCAGGGTGTACCGTAACTGGATAAGCGTCTGACTCAAGATATTTGAGAACACTGCAATTATTCCTTCTTTAATATTACATGAAACCCGCAGGATTAGTTTCAGTAACAAACACTGAACACATTCTACTTATCTCCAGTCATGGAATTTATAGGGATTTGTTTCCCCTTTAGATGCAGTGTCATATATCTAAGGATTAGATAAAAAACGTTATATTTTGTATTCTTCTGTGTTATCTTTAGGGTTTCTACTAGGGCAACTCTCTCCACCATGTTACAATAAGGGAAACTCTTCTGGCCACCCATCATACAAAAGGTAGCGTTTGCGGAGACAGGAACATAGAATTTGACGGCAGATAGGAGTCATTTTCTCCTGATGTTAAGACTCAACATTAATCATTTCAGACACATACCCAGACACACACTAACGTGAGCAACCGAAGGGCTGACTGCCAAGGGGATCGGTGGGAGGGCGATCTGTTGTTTCAGCTTACTCTACTGTCAATACCCAGGTACTGTGCTCATCTGAGCCACAAGATTCAAAGCCACTTGAGCCTGTAGCAATAGAGCCAATCAGATAGATAGGCTGATCATTGAAACATGTAGCTCAAAGTGGGGTGCTTAAGCATACTGTTACTGCTTAAGTTTGACTGAGGGAATGTTTGGAGTGTGCATTGGTATACGGAGAGTGTTCAGTACAGTTATAGGTGGTTGTATGTATGTCCATGATTGATCTGTGCAGAAAAGATGTGTGATGCATGGTGTGCGTTAGTGTGAGTGATATGTATGTTTCAATATACATCTGTGTAGTTGGAAGTGGTATGTGCGAGTGTACATTAGTGAGGCTGGGAGCAACAAGTACGGTTAAGTGTGGTTCAGTGGCTTTGAGTTGAGTGAGTTGGACTGATGACAATCAAAGAGTTTTCAGTGTAGATACATTGCAGAAAACTGGAACCAATCCCTAACACTGTTCTTCACAACTGAAATAAAAGCAAATTATTTAAGGTTTACCATGTCAATAAAATAGCAAGCAGTGTACTGTGTAACTCAAGCACAGCAAAATCAGAAACCAGAATGTTATATCATGCATGCTCTGTTGGCTCCTGGAAATAATTTGGGCTGTTTTACTGCCCAGGCCATAGGGACATCACTGCGTTTATTATGCACACGCACATTTGTACAATACACATCATTCATGTCATGGTTTTTACATTCCAAGAGATTAGGCAATAAAATAACATCCCAGTGGCCTTGAGCAAGTTCAGTGATGAATCAGCACCAAGGCATCTGCTTAATGTAATTAAATGCACACAATTATTAAGGATTGATATATTGTTGAGGATTCCACAGCAGTGGCTTTTTCTTCACGTTAAGACATTTGGAGTGTCACGAGCTGCACTGCTGGCTGGCTATTTTATTGTCAAGTTCATTCAGCACCTGAAACCTGTTCAATAATGTAAAGCAGGCTTGCGATCTGCGTTTTTAATAATTGATGACCAACACAAAAAGAAGGGACTGATGACACACAGCTAGATGTAGAAATTTAGTAAGCCTAAACAACATTTTCCATAAGACTTCAAGTACATAGGGAGCTATCTCCACAGACAAATATTGGCAGTATAATGGGTTATACGGAAGTGACTTTAAATGTGTCACTGCCACAAGATGCCATCTTTGCCACAAGTCAGTCATGTAATTTCTGCCCTCTTAAATCTGCCGGGTCCACCATAATTTCTATAATTGCGAAGCAGAACCGTCTAGGAATAACAAAAGCTCAGAAAGGAAGCAGTAGACCCCCACATACACACACACTAAAGTACCGGGGATGAAGCTTCTGCTCACTTCTGAGTTTCAAACTCCCGTCGGAAGCAACATCAGCACAAGCACTGTGTGTGTTACGAGCTTCATGCATGTTTCCTTGGCTCACAAGCCAAACATCACAATGATCACAATACCAAGCGTCGTCTGGAGTGGTGTAAAGCACACCGCCACCAGACTTTGGAGAGGTGGAGGTGTGTTCTATGGAGTGATTAACATACCTGGGAACATCTCGGCTCCGGCTACCCGGAGCCTTCCCGTGCGGGACGCGGCCAGGACTGCACACTGATGTCGGGGAAGTGAAAAGGAAAAAAAATGGGCGTGGAGCGGGGCGTCTTGACCCGGAGAACCGGGGGTCAAACCCGGAGCATTCCCAGGTATGGTGATTAATCACCCTTCACTATCTGGAAGCCTGATGGACGAATCTAGATTTGGCGGCTGCCAGAAGAACGCTACCGCCAGGAGTGCATAGTGTCTACTGTAGAGTTTGGTGGAGGAAGAATAATGGTCTGGGGCTATTTTTCAGGGTTTAGGCTAATGCCATTAGTTTCAATGAAGGGTAATGTTAATGCTCTTTTCGGTGAGGATTAAGCAAGGTTTCTGAGAGAGGAGTGCTGATCGGTTTAGTCTGTGTAACAAGGATGCTAAAGTCGCATGAATTTGCACTTTTGTCATTGTTATGTCATTTTAAAACAGACACATTTGAATAACAGTATTGTAATTCAATCAATCCTTGATTGATTCTTTAATCCAGGTTCTTCCTGGTGCGTGTGTGTGTGTGTACTTGAAACCCTCAATAAATCAAATTACCCTGTGGAAGATTTATCCTGTCTGCTTTCTTGGGGACTGATAAGCTAAGGGCAACCCCCTAATTCAAGGCTATCCTATGTCTGCCCTACAAAAGGCAGGAGGCATCTCTATACTTGATCTCCCTGAATCCATGTTTCACGACTAGTATATTATAAGAACTAATAAGACAACAATTACATCCAGCAGTCATTTCATTGTCTTTGTCTATTTCCTCAACAACGACAGGGGCCACAAAGCCAGAGTGTGGTGTAAGAAAGATCACTTAAAGCCCCTCTCCTTCATACATTACCTTTATAGTTTGGGGGACGGGGGAGGGCTGGCACATGCTGGACTAAGTTGAAGGGCAGGTAAAGGCTGGTGTTTTTGCCAGGATTCAGTTTAAATTAAGTATTTTAGCACGTGTACTCGCTCATCTTTTTTAAATTACCGGGGGGTTTTTTCTATTAAGGTTTCCTCTTGGCTCTTATGAAAGCACTTAGATGTTTGATTATTGCTCATTTCAGTGTAAAGGTCATTTTCATATAAGAATTCTCGACTGTATTACTCTAATTAGTGTTATTGGAGCTGCTTGTTGTTTTGCTGTGAAATAAGCCTGCGGATTTACATGTCTATTTTTTAACTGCACTGAAGAATGCAACAATATCAAAAGAGATGTGAATTATAATAATTATCACTTTCTTTTTCTATCTCTCTGAATCAGCAACATGATTCATACTCACTTCAACTGATTTCCCAATTATGAAAAACACTCTATGGAGGCGATCGTTTAGATTTCTCACGTGGCACGTGCTACAGGTAATTTAGAGCATAAAAAAACCTACCCAGTTGCCATCATTAATTTAATGCACAAAGCCTTTCATTTCTCAAATAGGAAAATACACTTGAATTTGAGATTATAAAAAAAGACTACTATTAATAAATAAGCAGAGTGTTCTACTCAAAGCTCTTCAACTGAAAAATATATAGCACTTTTAGATTGCAAGCTCATAAAGTAGAGCTCTTAGAAGCTCACCAATCTTGCCAGGAACTTTGTATGAAAGTACCATGAGGAATAGATAGCAAGCTCAAGGGCAAGGTCCTCAACTCCTGTTGTATCTGTATATGTAAATCTTTGTTTTGTGTATGTTTACCATCCAAATATATGGAATATGTTGGTGGTTAATAAATAAAAAATAATAAAAAGAATGGTCACTGTTTTCACTAAGATAACAACCATAATGTGTAAATTATTTTTGTGCGTTTGAGCACTGAAATATCATCTGATAACACAATTTCCTTATGGCATATGCAGCCCCATCAGAGTGGTTATGAGGTTCCTCCTATTTCTAACTAAAGCAAAATCACAAAAATTGTCCCTGCCTCCTTGGTGTGCCCCAACACCCATCTTAGGCAATGTTTCCCTTTGGACCCACCGTGCTGCTGCTGCTGCTGTCCTAAAATATCAGCTTGGTTCTTACAAGATGACTTGTGACACTTAGTCATCGCTCTGGCTGATGATTCACATAAAAAGGGAATCAATCATATAGCTTGTGTATAACCTTATTTACTTGTAAACACAGCCTGAAGTAGTATAATTCTGTGTTGCTTCTATACGCTTATTTACATACAGGTTCTCCAGAGACCTAAAAATTGGTTATAGGTCTTTTTCAACCTTATGTACTACGTAACCAAGTCCATCAAGTTCAACCCTTCTACCCAACCTTCCTACTCCTGATCCAAAAGAAGGCAAAAATACCCTAATTAGGCTACTTCGAATTTTGCCATCAGGGGGAAAAAAGGTCTTCTTGACTCCAAAAGGCAATTTGATTTCTCCTTGGATCAAGAAGCTCTAAAATATTAATTCTATTTATAGCCGTGTATATCATGCCTTTCTAAAAAAATATCAAGACCCCTTTTGAAGGCATCCTCACTGTAAAGAATCCCTTCCTTTGTCGCCTATGAAATCTCCGCTCTTCCGGTCTCAGAGGGTGACCTCTTGTTCTTTGTACATTTCTGTTAATGAACAGGTCACTGAAGAGCTCTTTATATTGGCCCTGCATATATTTATATAATGTTATCATATCCGTTTTTCCAGTGTATATAATTTTAACTTTTTCAGTCTCTAACTAGTATCTCCCAATCCCCTTATTAATTTTGTAACCCTCATTTGCACTTTTTCTAGTTCAGTAATGTCCTTCTTAAGGACCGGTGCCCAGAATTCTACCACATATTCAAGGTGAGGCCTTACCATTGACCTGTAAAGGGGCAAGATGATGTCCTCCTCCCGTGAATCAATACCTCGTTTTAGCATGCCAAAACCTTATTGGCCCTCGCAGCTGCTTGCTGGCATTGTGCACTGTTGTCAAGTCTGTTGTCTACCATTATTCCTAAATCCTTCTCATTGGTAGAATTCCCCAAGGATATTCCAGTTATAGTATTGGTTGCATTTTTATTATTTTTACCATAATGTATAAATTTGCATTTATCTATGTTAAACCTCATCTGCCACCTGTACTCCCAGTCCCCAACTCTGTCTAAATCATCCTGCAAAGAGGAAACATCGAGATTAGTCTGAATTACCCGGCCTAATTTTGTGTCATCAGAAAAAACTGTGACATTGCTCTCAATGCAGCTTGGGACATCATTTATAAATAAATAAATAAAAAGAAGAAGACACAGAACCCTGAGGCACTCCACTTAATACCTGAGTACAGTCTGAGAAACATCCATTCACAACAACTCTCTGCATTCTATCTTTTAGACAATTTCTGATCCACATACAGACATTTGCCCCTAAGCCTATTTCTGTTAATTTGTAGAGTAACCTTTTATGTGGGATCAAATCAAATGCTTCAGCAAAGTCCAGATAAATCACATCTACAGCCACACCCAGATCTATATGTGGTTCTAAAAAAACAATAACGTAATGTAAGGGTTGTTTGCATATATTTTATGAAAGTGAAAGAACCAACAACCCCCCATTCTGGCTTTCATGGAGCCACATCAATAAGGTGAGGTTTGTTTCTCTCTAGGAACAGTGAATAAGGAGTCCAGTTGTGGATTACCCCTTTTAATTCTTAAGGCCTCTAGACTTAATTCGTAAGGCCTCTAGACTTTTCCAAATAATACATATGTGGCTGAATAGCAAACCTTTCTGAACTTCATGTTTAATGGGCTCTCTAAAACGGTAATTCAGACATAAATCACTTGTGCATAAGAGAACGACAAATTACCATCACCAATGATGCCCATGAAGGCCAACACATACATCCAGGGGATTGTTGGTTCTTTCATGTAGGGAAAATCCCTCTAATATCTCAACTGCCCTTATGTGATTGGTCTCATACGCTTAATGAAAGTAGCGAACAAACATATAAGAGACTTCCACGCAGGACTAGTAGCAAGCTACCAAGCATTGCCTGTTATAAAACACATGTGGAATTGGAGTTATTAGCAGTCCCGTCACTTCTGTGATTTTGAATCCATATTGTTAATTGCACGGCTTTTCAGCATGTTTGTGTTGTTGATGTTGCCATCCCAAATATTGCTGGTGGTTTTACTTATTTTTTTTTTATTTTGCGTTTATTAACCGTTCAGTTTGGTTTTCACCCATTGCAACTTACTTTTTGTGTATCTTTATATAAGAATACTTAATTTTTTGAACTGAAAGGGAATTTAATGGGCCTTTAAAATATATTATTTTCTATTCCTGCCCATGGATGCCTGTAAGTCTCAATGTTCTTTTCCAAGGACGGTTCAGGACATGTAACAGCGTTTTCAAGTCGCAATCTCTTAAGGAATACAAAATCACTTTATGTTTCCCTTGGAACAGGAGTGCTCATTAGCAAGCTTAAATATGTGTCTCGTCATTACTTGCAGGAGCATCATTTGCATGTTTACATAAAAACACACTAAGTTTTTCAGTCTTTGCTTTAGTGTTCTAGTTTTTGTTTGTTTTTGCTAATTTTCAGCCCAATTTTAAAGCCAAGAGGTACCGATAAATAACCCACCAATTATTTTGACACCAAACGTAGACATTAGGTTTCAGATAAAGATGAATTATAATGTTAAGTCTCAAACAAGTACGATAATGTATTAATATAAAATATGTATAATATAAGCAAGGCTAGGGGGAAGCTCAAAATCAACAAAATATTGTATTTTCTAATCCAAAAATAAATTCTTTCATATTCAAGTTTTGATCCAAAACGTGACTGTTCACCTACTAATAAGCCCACTGCAGAAGGGAGCAATTTAGAATGAGTGGAAAAAGGCCCCACATATGCATACTTACATCTCCACCTAGTGGCCTTTGGTCATCACAATCCTTGGTTGGACTTATATCCTGCCTCATCACCCAAATTGGCTCTTTTGGCTCATCTGGAGTATAAGGAGAACGAATTGTCCTGGTTTTTACTTCTTCAATGGCCTCCTTAATATCCTTTATGGCCAGTGAGATGGCATCTCTCTTCTCCTTGCTGTACCGTTGTACCTCACCTGTGTTTGCTACAGTCTTGGAGCTAGATGATAGACTACCATTACTCACATGACTTTCACCTCCTAACTTTGAAGGATCAGAAACGTCTAGGTCTTGCTCTGCTTCTGGCATGTCCTCTGCTGCTTTATCTAAGCTTTGAGAGCTCATGCTCTGTTTGACCTCTGCCACAATTTGATCGATATCTTCCTCTTGCTCATAACTGTCCATTCGTGGATAAGGTGCAAACTCTGCCTCTTTCTCGGGGCTGTCAGACTCTCCATCAGAGCGCTCATCATAATGGTGAAGGCGAGCGCCAAGAGCTTCCTTGCGATAATTATCGGCTTCTTCTCTTTCTTGCTCATAAAGCCGCAGTCCCTCTGTAATGTCCAACTCGGGAGTGTCACCTATCTCCTCATATACATGCTCTTGTAGTCCATAATCTGCATAAGGCTCAGCGTATTGCTCATCCTCCCCTCTATGGAACAGCCGATGAGTGTACACATAACCAGAATATGCTGCATTTAGGGCCTCCTCCTGATCCATTCCATGGAAATGCAGGTGACTGGGCAGAGTCCGGTTATGCAGAGCCTCACCATGCTCCGCTTCTGCATTTTCTGTGTATTCTTCTGCTTCGGGCCTGTACTGGATAGCATAGGCACTCTCATCCTCGTTTTCCTGAGCTCGATCTAGGTCATATCCCTCTACCTGGGCTGCTATCACATCTCCCTCTGCTGTATCTGTGTGGTTGTGAAAGCCACTTTCTGTGCTAGCAGATCTGGCCAGTGTTCCCTCTTCCTCTTGGCCGGAATGTCCTTCCTGCTCATCTGCTGTCTGTCGTAAATTAGGAGAGGCATATTGATGTTCTGCTTCCACTGGGTGCTCAAGGTCGGCTTCCACAGACTCGTTGATGTCCACATTTCCAGGCTCATCGCTTGCTTCCACCTCCTGAGATCCTTCTTGATGGTTCATGGCAGGTTAACTTGTATTAACTCCTTACTGTGTCAACATCTTGGCTTGAGCTGGAAAAAACAAACAAAAAACAAACAGCATTAGAGGAAAGAAACATTTCAGATCACAAGAAATAAATACAGCATGATGTCATTTGCTTTTGACATATTTAAATAATCAATGAATGCCTGATATTCTTTGTAAAGCATCCCTATTATTAAAGTACATGTAAAAATGATGGATGATTAATATTAAACTATTGCGATCACATTTCACCATTATGCACCCCCTAGAGTATGTTATCCAAATGTCTCCACTAGTGCCACCTGCTCATTTCATAAAATCCAATAAATCAAAGTAACCATTTAAATACCCCTTGCGGATCCCATAATTCATTGCACACTGAGTGAAATGTTAGGCTTTCATGGCATTTTGATAAATTCATGCCAATTCTGCCTGGGTAGACTCATTTAGACTGTGTATGAACACATGCCTAAATATGTGGTTGCGCTGATCTTTCTAGGACAATTAAAGACATGTTTTAATTAACTACTGCATTCATGCTGGACTTTATTTCTCTTTTTCAGTTAAACCCTCTGGTGGTCCGTTTTGCAAATGCATGGGGGGGATCCTGTAAAATCCCCTAAGTGCATGTGGCCCTTTCTCCACACCCCAGCTAAATGCCCTCCAGTAGATGCATCTCCCTGCACACCATATGTTTATGTCCTTTAGTCGGGTCCAGTGCTGGCTCTGGTGAATACTGCGTGCAGCAATAAGTGACACGTGCTCCCCACCGATTCCAGTAAGAGTACTTTTCTGCCATTGATTGACAAGTTAGGCAGCCAATCATTGGCAAAAAAAACACTTATTATGGAGGAAAATATGTAAAGATATGTATTTCAAAGCGACCAATACCATTCCTCCTCTCTCTATTTTGAGAAGGGTTTATTCACATTCCTTTTGGACACTATGAGTTTCTAGCCTTATTACTCAGTGTTTTAAACCGCTAATACTAATAATAAGAAGAATCCCTACAACACAACACAACTCTGCACAATTCAGTATGAATAAAACCGGAGGTTTTAATGATTTGCAGGGCCATTGCAATTTAAGTATATCTGGTGTTTGCAATCTGTCTGCTCTTCAGATGAATACCCCAAAGCATAGTACAGCTATTAAACCGCTGCTTTCGCACAGAGGGTCCTCCCCATTGTTTTCAATTTGCGCAGAAACAATTATATCACGGAGCGTTGTGGACACTGTAGGACACAAATATAATTGTAACATGCACAGCTGCGCACCGCGTCAAAGCACGGTCAAAAAATGTTTGCGGTAAAAACAAAGCAATTATGTTACAGCTAAACACCTCAGCACTTGTACACGGCACGCAGAATGATACCTATATGCTTGTCCACATCAGTCTCTTTTACATCTGTCACTGTGGGGGGAAATATATTTCAGGATATTTAAATAATTCATAAAAAAAGTATCAGTTGTTGGGTCTAAAGACAGGAAATTACAATATTACAGAATAATTGTACCGAATGTTACTCAGTGAAGTCATGCTTTATCATCAGATACGCATACATATTCATGATTTTCTAACTTCTATAAATAAAATCGGTACCTTTTCCCAGATAGCAATGAAAGCACAGAACACATATTAATAAGCAAATTCAACACATCTAAAATCTTGCATTTCCCAAAAAACATGACCCCTTTATCAGATGCGCTGGGATATTTCAAAGAAGGGCTTGGATCTCCATTTGCTACTATACACAAGCAGATAAATATGAAAGAATAAGCTTCAAAATCAAATTATGTTAATGCCCAGCAGGTAAAAATCACACTTAAATATTGGTTCAATCTATTAGTCCTGAGGAAAGCAGGATGGCTAATCCTATCTATGCCTCCGGCTGCGTCTCCATATGGAGATTCATTTTGCCAATACATGTACATATACAGTATACAGTGCCCTCCACTGATATTGGCGCAAAGAAATATAAGCAAAGAAAGCTGTGAAAAAATGTCTATTGTTTAACCCTTTTTCTTAAGGAGTAAAAAAAAAAAATATTGCTACAACTTTTTTATTATTATTATTATTTTTTTTTTTTTTTTTACATGTTTGCACTACAATTGTTCCCTATAAATAATCTTTAATGCGTTATCCAGCCAAGAATATTAATTTTAAGGCAAGACAGGAGGCTTCGTATTTTGCATATCTTCCTTTACTCTCACCAACAGCAGCAAAGAAAGAGTTAATAACACAAGTGAAAACAACCAATAGAAACAGTACATAGGTGGTATATAAACTCCTTAACTATCTTCCTCTTCCTCTTTCTTTGCTGCTCACCAAAGCTGCAGGTCAGTCCTCTTCCTACCTACATTTATTGCTGATTTATTGAATAATATCTGTTTACTATTCATTACATATTGCTTTTTTCACCTAATTCTAGATAATTAGGTGGGTATGCACATTTGTATACAGTATAGGTTTCTGATATAAATATATGTTTGTATGTATATTTTTTTACTTGTCTTTCATTATTTATATTCATTGTTTCTTTGCATCTGTGCATCTTGGGAGGGATTTTTCCCTTCTCTTTTCCCTATCTGGGACCCCTTTTTGTGAGTTCTGGTCGCTAGTTTCTTCTTTTATTTTCTGGATCATTACAGTTATGATGTGTGTGGAAGTGATTTTGAACCACATATAGCTGGCATTACTCTAAAGGGCTCCTTCTTATCTGTGCCTCACTGGAGTGGTTACAGGGTGAGCCCTGCATTACTTTCAATATTCGTTGGGAATTTTCTGGAATTGCATCTCCCAGGCTGAGTCCATGTGGTTTTGCACATTATATACAGGCTGAGTCCATGTGGTTTTGCACATTATATACAGGCTGAGTCCATGTGGTTTTGCACATTATATACAGGCTGAGTCCATGTGGTTTTGCACATTATATACAGGCTGAGTCCATGTGGTTTTGCACATTATATGCAGGCTGAGTGCATGTGGTTCTGCACATTATATACAGGCTGAGTTCATGTGGTTCTGCACATTTATATACAGGCTGAGTCCATGTGGTTCTGCACATTTATATACAGGCTGAGTCCATGTGGTTCTGCACATTTATATACAGGCTGAGTCCATGTGGTTCTGCACATTATATACAGGCGGAGTTCATGTGGTTCTGCACATTATATACAGGCTGAGTTCATGTGGTTCTGCTCATTATATAGAGGCTGAGTCCATGTGGTTCTGCACATTTATATACAGGCTGAGTCCATGTGGTTCTGCACATTATATACAGGCTGAGTCCATGTGGTTCTGCACATTATATACAGGCTCAGTCCATGTGGTTCTGCACATTATATACTGGCTGAGTGCATGTGGTTTTGCACATTATATATAGGTTGAGTCCCTGTGGGCTTGCGCATTATATACAGGTTGAGTCCCTGTGGCCTTGCACATTTTATACAGGCTGTGGCCTTGCACATTTTATACAGGCTGTGTCCCTGTGGCCTTGCACATTATATACAGACTGTGGCCTTGCACATTATATACAGGCTGTGGCCTTGCACATTATATACAGGCTGTGGCCTTGCACATTATATACAGGCTGTGGCCTTGCACATTATATACAGGCTGTGTCCCTGTGGCCTTGCATATTATATACAGGCTGTGGCCTTGCACAATATACGGGCTGAGTCCCAGTGGCCTTGCACAATATACGGGCTGAGTCCCAGTGGCCTTGCACAATATACGGGCTGAGTCCTGGTGGCCTTGCACAATATACGGGCTGAGTCCTGGTGGCCTTGCACAATATACGGGCTGAGTCCTGGTGGCCTTGCACAATATACGGGCTGAGTCCCGGTGGCCTTGCACAATATACGGGCTGAGTCCCGGTGGCCTTGCACAATATACGGGCTGAGTCCCGGTGGCCGTGCACAATATACGGGCTGAGTCCCGGTGGCCGTGCACAATATACGGGCTGAGTCCCAGTGGCCGTGCACAATATACGGGCTGAGTCCCAGTGGCCGTGCACAATATACGGGCTGAGTCCCAGTGGCCGTGCACAATATACGGGCCGAGTCCCAGTGGCCGTGCACAATATATGGGCCGAGTCCCAGTGGCCGTGCACAATATACGGGCCGAGTCCCAGTGGCCGTGCACAATATACGGGCCGAGTCCCAGTGGCCGTGCACAATATACGGGCCGAGTCCCAGTGGCCGTGCACAATATACGGGCCGAGTCCCAGTGGCCGTGCACAATATACGGGCCGAGTCCCAGTGGCCGTGCACAATATACGGGCCGAGTCCCAGTGGCCGTGCACAATATACGGGCCGAGTCCCAGTGGCCGTGCACGATATACGGGCCGAGTCCCAGTGGCCGTGCACGATATACGGGCTGAGTCCCAGTGGCCTTGCACAATATACGGGCTGAGTCCCAGTGGCCTTGCACAATATACGGGCTGAGTCCCAGTGGCCTTGCACAATATACGGGCTGAGTCCCAGTGGCCTTGCACAATATACGGGCTGAGTCCCAGTGGCCTTGCACAATATACGGGCTGAGTCCCAGTGGCCTTGCACAATATACAGGCTGAGCCTCTGTTCTCATCACCTACCTTATACAGACATAATGTCTCAGGATACTGTTCTATCCCAGGATGCCTTTATGGCCTGGTTAGGGGCAAAGTCTTCTAACTCAGTGGAATCCTTTTTCTCTAAAATGTCTGCCAATTTGTCCCAAGGGCAGCCTCCTGCTCCCTCCAGACCAGAGGCAATACCATCGGAGTCAGAATCCGAGAACTTTAAAGGAGAGGCGTCCGGCTCCAAACGGCCTTGGACGGGCAGTAGTGTTTCAGTCGGCAAGGGTAAGGTACCTGCCAAACGCCCAAAACCCCCTGACACTCTTTTGCATGACCCATTATCTATAGTGGACGTATGGCACGCGGATTCATCTAGTGTATCAGAGGCTTCAGCAAATCTGGTCTTGCCCAGAGATTTTGACTCACGCTTCGTCCGTGAGTATTTGGTGGATGAGCCCCACCTAGATGATCCCAGGATCCCAGGTTGGCGGAATTGGGCCCTAAAGACCTAGGTGCAGCCACTTACTGTTTGGAGACACATTTGTCAAGGAATTAAACCGCCACGTATCCGTGATGACATCATGGAATAAGGCCACACTGTCAATGAGGAAGGTCTTTCAGACTGACCTTTGTTTTTCTGGGAGGGCTGGTCGACCGCCGGGCCGCCAGCCGTTCATCCCAAGGCTCCTGGTACTTCCCTCAGAACCAGAGGTCCTACAGGACTCCGTTCCAACAGAGGGCCTTCAACCCACGCGGAGACGGTAGAGGCGCTTCTGGTTTTCCCAGGGGACGCTCCGTTTTCGGGATGTCCGAATGCTTCTTGTCCTTCGTTCCCTTCCTCGGGGTTGGGGGCCATATATCATCTTTTTCCACGACTGGGTGTGGATTTCGTCGGACCCTTGGATCCCCCTAACGGTACAGGTTTTCAAGATAGTTTTTCAGCTCTTCCCCCCTTTCAAGTACGCTGACCGCCCACATCTCAGAGGGCATTACCGATCAGGCCTTAATGGTAGCAGAACTCCGCACCTTCCGCGACAAGGGGGCTATCCAGCGGGCAAAAGGATCAATCGGTTTCCTCAGCTCCTTTTTCCTAGTACGCTAATGCACCGGGGACTTCCGCCCAGTGATCAATCTACGGGCTCTCAATGCTTTGTTTCTCGCCGCTTCAAAATGGAAGGGATCTGTCTCTTCTGAGACCTTAGGTTGGAAGGCGATTGCTTTACATGGTTAGACCTCTCGGACGCTTTCTCTCCGTCCCAATTCACCCAGATTCCGGGCGATTTCTTCAGTTTCGCTGGGGCAGGCAGGTATGGCAGTTAAAGGCCCTTCCCTTCGGCCTAAGTTCAGCCCCTTGGTGCCTTACAATGCTCCTGAAGCCGGTCATGGCTCTCTTCAGGTCCAGGGGTATCAGGTGTATAGTCTATCTAGACGACATTCTACTCTTCTCTAGCTGCCGGGAAACCCTGCTCGCCCAGACCGATTTCGTGGTGCAGACCCTTCACCAACTCGGGTTTCTAGTCCATTCTCTCAAATCCGAACTAGTCCCAAGCCGCTTTCTCTTCTTAGGCTTCTTAGACAGCATGTCGGCGGTTCGATATATCAACCGCTTAGGGGGTTCTCGGTCCAAGTACCTCAGAGGTAACAAAGGATGTTTTCGACTTTTGCCTTGCGTGCAACATACTCTGCCGGCAGGATACCTCCCGGGCGCCGAGGTTCTCTTGGCGGACGGGTTCTCCAGACACTGGCGGGATGCGAGCGACTGGAGACTTCTCGGTCGGGTCTTGCACCTGGACCTATTTGCATCCAGGACGAATCCCCAGACGGTCATTTCGAGGGTCATCCATCACCTGTGTTGGGACGGGGGGCCTTTGGTTCTGGTGACCCCCCCCCCCGTGGCATGCTCAGCTGTGGTTTCCAGCCCTGCTGCAGTTATCTGCCCAGGATCCTCTGGAGATCCCATCTCTGTACTATCCCCTGACGGGCCCGGAGGTCCAGGTTCATGCGCTCATCCTGGAAAGACATCTCCTCCTGGTCGTATGGACGATTTCAGGGGACCCCGAACGGTCTCGGGCCTATTGGAGGCGGCTCAGTCCTTGCTCCGCAAATCTTGGGCTCCAGGTACCAGTATGTCATACCGGACAGCTTGGCGAGGCTGGGCTCCTTGGAGTTTGGGACGGCACATGGATCCCCTTGGCTCCCTTAGTCTGCCACCTTTTGCGTGGTATTCATTTATCCCGTCCTTCGGCGCCGCGCTACGGTTCTCTGTGGGAAGTAGCTGTCGTGTTAGTTTTCCATTCGGGATGGCCAGACAACGATTCACTCTCCCTCCAACAGTTGTCGGCAAACTTACCCTTCTGTTGTGTCTCTTATGCTTTCGTAGGGTTTCAGATGTTAGCGCTTTGGATGCTCATGCTGTCTCTATTCTCCCCTGAGTTGTTCTCGTCTGTATCCTATCCCTTTTTTCTAGACGACCCAAAAATGTGTCGCCGGGTGTGTCAGGACTTATCTGTCACGCACGACATCGATACGTCCGGTCTTGACATCTCAACTCCTCCTCTCCTTTGTGAAACCTTTCAAGGCTGTTTTTTCTTCTCCTACAAGAGCATCGGTGCTCTTTCCGTCAGGGGGGCTGCGGCCTCCTGTGCCCTTCGGGCTGGTGGAGCTTTAGTGGCTATTCTGCGAGCGGCGGATTGGTCCCGTGCCGCCACCTTTCGGGCATATTTCCGCCTGGTTTCTTCAGGGGCAATGGCGTTGGTTTCCGGCGTTAAAAATGCAAAATACGAAGCCTCCTGTCTTGCCTTAAAATTTGAAATTATTCTAGCCTTGGTGCCCGAATAATTATAATTTTAATAAAGACAGGAGGCGAGTATTTTCCCTCCCTACCCTCCCGATGGTTAGGTGTACACTTTGGGTAAGTAAGTCTGGTTTGAATTCGTTTTGTGTTTTCTTGGGGTTTTGTCTGCTCCGTTGCATTTGATGATTTGTGATGACTGTCAGTGATGCTCGTTCTACTGTGTTTTACCATGTTTGTGAAGAATTTGGTTCTGTTATGTCTCTCTCTCTTTGTTTCAGCTTGATACCATCTCCGTGTCATAGCGGTTCTGTTTCCCAGTTGGAGTGCATTGTCGCCTTGCTCTTGACTTTGGTTCCAGTTCGAGCCCTTGTTCTGAGTGTTGGGTTCGGTTTTACGTTGCTAGATGGTTTGCTGCGTTCTTCAGTTCTGGTTCACAGCGGACGAAAGAGGAAGAGGAAGATAGTTAAGGAGTTTATATACCACCTATGTACTGTTTCTATTGGTTGTTTTCACTTGTGTTATTAACTCTTTCTTTGCTGCTGTTGGTGAGAGTAAAGGAAGATATGCAAAATACTCGCCTCCTGTCTTTATTAAAATTATAATTATTCGGGCACCAAGGCTAGAATAATTTCAAATTATGAGCAGCAAATCTAGTTATCAAAATGATGTTACAGGCATATCATAGTGACTTTGTATTCACGCTCTCCTTGACACATCCAGAAAGTTGCAAACTCATTAAATGTGTTAAGAAAAATCTCCATATGGACGCTGTATACTTTACATGACTCACACAAAGTGCGCACTGTGCATTTTCCTTCAAACAACCTCCAGTTCCAGCCACGGAAAGACAACGCAAACTTACAGAAGGTTACACTGTGCTCCATCGCGCAGCATCTTATCTAACCCATTCTAATGGAAATCTGGGGTTAGCAGGATAATGTTAAATTCTGGTACCAAGGGAAAAACTACAAAACAATGTCAGAGTCCCATTTGTCTCACAAGTAGCGCACAGAAATTTGTCAGGTCAGCAAGGTCGATAAGGTATAAAATTAAACGCACTGTCAAAATAGGGATGGCTCAACGGTAATAAAAAAAAATCTTGGCTGTAGTAGATAATGATCCTATAGAATATTAATATATCAACATCCAGGCTGCTGAATCTGCATCCGACAAACACGTACATCGCAAGTACCAGGCCTATCAGATCAGAGTGCACTTGATGTGTGATAAATAAAATATATATTATATAAAACACACAAATATATTTTATTATTGTTAGACAAGGTTAAACTTGAGGGAACT
The DNA here is from genome assembly GCF_027358695.1 of Spea bombifrons. NCBI lineage: Eukaryota > Metazoa > Chordata > Amphibia > Anura > Pelobatidae > Spea > Spea bombifrons. The sequence goes on from NC_071087.1 coordinate 100,509,655, forward strand.
AGTGTTCTTTTTTTAACCTAAATTACTGAACTGTTAAAAAGGTTGCTCTGCTTTTTTTCCCGTGGTAAAACATGGCTTTAAAATTGGTTCTAAAGCAGCACATTATTATAAAGTTTAAGTGATCTATTTAATTATATATATGTTCATTTAATATAATTTGATAAAATCCCAAGGCTTTCTCATGCTTTTAAAGGTAGAAAAAACTACCAAATTATTCTCTATATAAATCTGATGAGAGCAACACCATAGGATAACACTTTTAGTTGAAACCTGGGATAAAGCTTACTTTAACTTGGCAAAGCGATGTACTAAGCACTTAGAGTTCACCAAGGGCTACCCCATAAAGTGGCATTTATACGCTACAACCTTCATATAATGTTCCTAGAGGCATTCCCAATTGCTAGAGTTACTGTGATGTGGAGAGTTCAGATCCACTGTATAGCACAGTTTGACTTACTCAAACTTTCACAATCCTGAATTTGTTTCCTAAGGACCCTTAACTCATTCCATAAACTCACTGGATATCTTTTATTAGCAGTGTTTGTGTGTTTACTGTAGTATCAGTGTGTACGTGTGTGTATACGTGTGGTGCTAGAGTGAGTATGTCTGTTGCATTGTAGTGCCAGAGTCAGTGTGCATAGTGAGTGTCCATAGAACGTGTAATGTTATATATGTAAAGTGTTAGCCAGTGTGTGTGTGGGGGGGGCTTGTGTTTAAGAGTGTGGTGTTAGCTTGTATGGTAGTGTTAATGTTACAGTGTGGCATTAGCATGAGCGTGTATGTCAGCATATAGTGTTAGAAGTGTGTATTAGTGTATGGTGTTAGTATGTGTGTGTATGCGCATGAGTGTGGAATGTTAGCATCTGTGTTACTGTTGTGTGTTGGTGTAGCTGGCTCCTAACTTTTTTGGCTGGCTCCTAGATCCAAACCCAATTTGTCGACCCCTGCAAAAATAGTACACGTTTTACATTCCCTGTAGAGCTTTTAATTACAAAACTGAACATAACCACAAAATTACTGATAGTTAATTTTTATTTGTGGGCAATAAAACTAAAAAAAGCAATACAGTAACTTATTTCATATCATTTCATGAGGCAAGTCTGTTCTGTTTTCTCTCAAATTATATCGACACAACACACATGCAGCCTTTGCTTTTTATATTGTAATGTACAAGTATGCATATAGTACAATATTCTGTTTAAGATAGATTTTTCTTATAAGGTCAAGCAAAAAAAAAAAAATGAATATTGACAAAGCATGTATTTTTGAACAGTCTTGTTATTAACAGAGAATGCTATAATAATGAGCAATTTGCTGGCATGAACAGAAGCTCTTTCTTTTCATGGTTTGGCATGAATGAAGTAGAGCTCATTTCTCTAGAGAATGGTAAAGACATCATTGAAGCGGCAGGTCATTAGAGTCTCTCCGTGTTGGCCAGGCTTTGCAGAGTAACCTCTAGAGTACTATTTACTGAGGTTCAATTTATAAAGTCTATCCTGAAAATACCCTCAACATGTCGGGTCTTGTATTCATTCACCTGCTTGCAAACAGTAGAATTATCCATAGTGAATAACACCCATTATAGCTTTCCTGCTTACAGTTTAGATTCCAGCACCACCTCATAACTAAATTATAGCGACCTGTAATCTACTATTGTTAGACTTCAAAGCTCAGCATAAACAATTGGCCTACAAATCTTTCCTTCAGAAAGGTATCATAATCATCACAAAATACTGGAATGAAGGAATTATCTTCACGGAAACTGACATTTTCATAAACTGCAAAGTGGGCCACAGGACACAAGAGCTGGTAGCCTCCAGCCTTCTAAAGCAATAATACTTACATCTGCTTGTCTCCAACCGGAGAGACCTAATCTGTGCATGATGTTAGGATTCATATGTGCCACGGAGGCCGCATAGCTTGCTAGGGTAGCTCTAGCTTTCTGAAAGCTTGAAACGGCTAGATAACACTCCCCTGACAAAAGTGAAGTCTCCTGGCCTTATCAGTCCATCCACACAAATAATAAGTGCCCAAGCCATCCCACAATAATGCTGCAAACGTATACTCCCCTAGGACTTCTGTCAGGATCAAAAGCACTAAGTATATAAAAACACAAGGAAATACTTTTTTACTTATTCCTGAAAAATCTAATTGATAAGTTGGTTGCTTGACCATGGTCTGCAGATGTCCGTACATCTGCTGTATACACTGTCCTGGGCTCTCCTTGCTGATGGAGAGCGGTGGTATATGACCTCATACCCTGGAGTTCAGCAGCAGCCAACGTGCTGACCGCGGACTCATTGGACACAAATATTTTAAAGCTTCAAAGGATTTAAGGTCGGGAAATTATGGCGTCTCCAGTTGAAACATTGTAGTAGCAAATGCAAGGCTTTGGCTGTCTAGTTTGGAAACATAACCAGGAGTGTTTACCACCCTCTGTGGAGCTGGCAAAGCATTCACCGTTTTCTTATGAATTTCTAAAACAATTCTATAAAATCGATACAGTCGTAAGAAACATAATGTAATCCCTGCTCTGAGTACAACACATGCAATTTCTAAACATGTGTTTAGGTACAAGTGGTATAAATATATTCAATTACTTTCCTTGTACTTTCCATCAAGTAGTGGTAAGAATAACGAAGACTTTTTCATTACATTTTATCTGATTGCGAGAAGTTATTGCAAGGGATTTGGGCAAATTTATTGTGGATTTAATATGGTTATATCTAAGAAAACATTAACTAGCGTTACAGTCATTTCCGGTTGAAAGGGCACCACAACTAAAAAAACTCCAAAACCCAGAATTAACATTTACTAAATGAGATTGACACATTAAATGTTGTCAAGGAAACCAGAAATACTTCCACCTCACTATACTTTTGTAAAATATTCTCTTACATGAAGGGGACATGTTACCACACTCCTACACAAAACACATACTTTGTATCCAAAATTGTAATAATAAAAACGCAACAACAAAAATTTGGATGAATCAGGCAGTGGACTTTTATTTAGTTTAACAATACATACAAAGACTTCACTCATAACTTGAACTTTATAAACTGATACTACACATTAACCAAAACTTAACTCTTAACACATCTTAGACATATCACCTTGCCAACCGCCCTATAAGCCAGCTGGCCCAAATCAAATTAGCAGTTCACCCCATAATCATAGGGTAACCATACCCCAATAAAAGCCACGACAATATATTATACCTTATTTTCTTTTCTTTTTTTTTTTTTTTAAAACAACTTCAACAATATCAAGGGAGGGAGGGCGGGCGCATCTTCATTAACTCGTCCATCTTCAGCGCACCGCTTCGCCACTGCTCACCAGTCTCAAGGACAGTGCAGTATCGGCTAGGCGGTACGCCAGGTAAGTAAAACAAACACCTCAGGGACGCTCCTTATATAGATAGTTTTCCCGCCCTTAGCGCAGCGCGAGGCAGGGCGCAGCCTATCTAAGCGGAGCGCGAGACACCCGCGAACCGGCACGCGACACCCGAAAAAGGCGGCAAGCGCTAGCGCAGGCGCAAAAGCACTTTCAGTTATATAACCAATTTTTTTTTTTTTTTTTAATACGCTGACCTTTATTAACTTCACTCCTATTAAATCTTATGTAAAACCTTTACTTAGTCCCCACACCTTCATGTCACCCTGCCCTATTTCATGGTGCAGGCTTTATCATTCTCAATTTAAATCTTATACATCGCGCATACGTGAAAGATTGATATAGCATAATGAGGAAGGGGTAGAGAAATCACTAAGCCCCTATAACACCCAAGCGTATATTTGATTACCCCCATCACTCAAGGGGCCCCTTCCATTATAGGGATATATCCATTATCATTTAAAAACAATGCTGTGTATATACTGTATATAGACATATAATATATATATATATATATTATATATTACCATGTGTTATGGTATATTCCATATACAATATATATATATAGTCTTAACAAGATCCAACTTTAACACAAGCTTTTAGAAAGGGACACTAACCTTAATGACCTTAACAAAAACATTAACTGTTAAAGCTCCTCAGTGCGAAAGTCAGTTATCTTCTATGGTAGCATATTCTTCAGGAGTATTGGGTCTTAGCTTTTTGTTGTTAATGATGCCAATTTTCTTCATAAACCATACACGGCTCATGGTGTTAATTATGGATAATAAAAAATGCATGTAATCTTTAAAATGCAAAACTGAAGCCTGCCTTACACATGGGAATGCATCCGCTTTCTCGTTTGCATATTAGCAACTGGTAGATGGAGACTGATAATGTACTGTATATCTAGGTGAATCGTTTAGATTGTAAGCTCTATGAGACATCTAAAGTTTGTATACTTATCCCCACCAAGTCCGTATGTGTATCATAGATAGATAGATAGATAGAGATATATATTTAGCCGAGTGTGGGAAAGAGGGCAAGTATATAAGGAGAAACACTATGTATTTGCATTAATTTAAAGGGAACACTCTCAGTGCATATGATGACTGTAATGTTCCTTTTGATTTTGGAACGAACGGTGGCAACATCATTTTGGGAAAACTCTATTCCTTTTCACTCAATATGAAAAATAAGTTTGAAGGTTTTCTTCCGTTTGTTATTTGTAAGGGAAGCAAAGAAACAATCACTTCTGTGCAACACACAAAATATTTTTTTGTAGTGGAACAGTAGATTTATGACGTTAGATTTAATATCATTTGGCACAGGATTGCCAGGCTCTATTATCCAGGCAGCTCAGTATTGAATCATGACAAATAGCTGGATTTGCACTGGCAGCATGATTTAAAGTTCCAGAAGGGGCACTCTCAACGCTGATTGATTCTCGTGCCAGCATCAGATAGCAGTTTGCAGTCACATAAAATATACATGGCCTCGCTGCTGAAGATGTAGAAGAAAAAGGTAAAGTGACGCGCAAAGCTCACGGGCTACTGGGTTTTGTTGCTAAAATTCAAAGAAATGAAAAGTGAGAAGACATCACGGTAAAACTTTGTAATCATTCTAAAGATGCCCACTAAATACTTGTGTTCCTCATTTCCATCTCTCTGTAGGGGAAAGCAAAGATTTACATGCGAAGAAATGTACGTAAAACATGTATCAAGATTTCTTAAGAAAAATGAAGAAAAATAAATAAATTAAATATTAGGTACATGTTTCAAAAGTTCTACCGGGGACTGGACCTACAGCTTGGAATTCATTGAAATAATATTGTGCTTAAATGTAATGTAATTCAGAGAGTACTCTATGTGACTTTAATTGTTTATATACCAGTCAGACATTTGTATTTATGTTATGTGTTCCAACGGAGGCAGATATCTGCTCATCCTAACACAGGGACCATATATCAGGAAGACAGTTATAACCGTTGTGTAGATGATCAATTTCAATCCTATTAGAGAGTGTGCAAGATTTAGCACCCTGTGCCTTTCAGATATGGCATGCCTGATATATTTCTTATCCGGAAAGATTAATAACGATACACAGCAGGATACGTGATGTTATCAAGGAGAATGCTGATGTAAAGGAAAAAACATAATCTTGTTGTACAGGATGCTCACAGCATTGTGCCTAGAAGTCAGCCGGTTAGCTGCCATCGATATAAGTGGGTTACTAGTATGAACTTGGGCCGACCAAGTCACATAGAAGTGCTGCTAATAAATACCAAAAGATAGCCAAAATACCAAGATTGATTTCCGGAAGACAGATTACCAAAGGACTTTAGCACTTGCCCTCTGATAACACTGGTCATGTTTCTACAGATAACAAAGTGTAATGTCAACAATAGCAACTTCAATCCTGTCACTGCTAATGGATCCGTCCACAGTTACCAGTGCAATGTTGTTAAAGACAAAATTAAATCTTTGATCTCATATTTCCTGCGCTCTGGGTTAGTTTGTTAGCGATGTGTGTCCTGAAGACCAATGTTCTACACCAATCTATGTTACACATAAATAGTTGTCTTGCCTTTAGCAACACATTTAATTTACACACAAACCAGGCCAGAAGATATTCCTCAGCCCTCAGAAAATCAAAAAAGACATTCCAGCCTATTAAAATGCACAAGATGGCCACATCAGTCAAGGATGAGAAGAACCTTTTGGATGAACAAACATTTTCACACACTAGTTAACCATTCAGATTGATGCACCCCCTGTGATGGTCCACCAAATGTTAAATGTATAGGCAGTTATCTAAAAGGAGGGATGTCACTACACCTCTAGATAGACAGTGAAGCTGCCATGGAAAAAGGTCAATCGACGACTTGAAAGCATTTACGTCAATGACATTTTGGTCAGTTCTCCATCAGCGGCAGGAGTAATATCAGGAATTGGCCTAACCCGTCCAACTATTTTTTAGTAGGTCCTTGTAGCATCATAACGGATGTGCATAAGTCCCGGTGTCAGGTAGGGATGAGTGCCGGCGCACTGGGGTCTGCTCAGTTTCTCCACCGTCGCCTTGTCCCTCTCACTACAGAAACCACCTGCAAGTTCTTTAAATACATTGTGACAAACCATTCCCCTTAAAATCCATTCCCACAGAATGCACCAAATAATTTCATAGTCTTTTACAGAACAAAAGAGAATGGAAAAACCGTTAGAAGCACGGGCTTTTAAGGCAAAGGCATACAGAATTACTGGGGCGGAAGTCAGTGCAAGTAAAGGACATCGACTAGCAGCAATCATACTGAATTCATGCTAAAATTAGCCTTGGCTCCTATACAATATATTCCCTACCCCACTACCTGAAAGTGTTCTCTGAAAACATGTATTTAGGCCCAGAACTACACACACACTCAAAAATTTAGCCTTTTTTTACAAAAAGAATAAACAGCACTGCATGTTACTGGCTCCCCTCCACACGTATGTCTCTAACACAGATATACTGTCCCCAGAGCGCATCCGTGCTTCCCAATGGTAACAACCATTTAAATAGCTTTACAGGTTTCTAATATCCGCGAGGAAAGTAAATGAAAAAGCAATCATTTAACTAGGACCTATAAACAAATAATCTACTCCAGACTAGTTAGCATTGGAGTCCTCATAGATTTTTTTTTTTTTTTTTTGGATTTTTTTGATGTCGACACTGCAATCCGTTTCCTATGAATGTTAAAATTATTTACATGTGCAGGTGTTTCTTATAACATTACTGGCTTATTTATGTGCAAAATGAACACCTAGGGTTTATTACTGTTACATATATGAGCATGTAATAGAGTTCTGACTTCACAAAATGTAGACAGACATATTCAGAGACACGCGGATTGCGATGCACAGTAGGGTAGAAACGAGAAGAGTAGGATGAGGGAGCCCCAAACATTTAGTGTGACACCCCTGGTGCACATTTCGTCCGTACCCAAGTGGGTAAAATGTGTGCCTAAAAACAAAATATAAGCAGCGTATACTTTCAGGACACTAGCTACAAGGCAGAAATCAGTTCTTCTTGGCAAAGACCCTGGTGTTTGTTTTCAAAAGAGCTGTGGTTTCAGCTCCCTGAATTCACTATGCATTATCAATGGCCATCCCTGTCAAACATCTCAGCATAATGCAATCAGTAAGGTAAATCCACACAGCCTTCCATCTCACACAGCAGTCCTTTCTACTCAACGCAACCTGCGTTTTACGCACACAAGCCAGGAAAGCGGTTTTGACTATTTTTTTCCCCCCACGTATGGAATGTCCAACAAGTCTATCAACGGTAAAGCACGTGGACGATACGTGGGTGATGATTAATGAGCACCTCCTGGCATTCTGATCTCCAGACCGGCTTACAAGTATATCTATACAATATCAGTCTTGTGTTAAGAAGCTTATACAGCGTATTATCGGAGAGAAAAAGCATCCAGCGAACAGACGTACCTAGAGATACCCCTCGGGAACAGTAATTCCATTAATTGCTAAGTGGGTATGAGGAGAAAAACACATGGTTCCTAAAACACCTGAGTAATTTTAACATTACCACTGTTATTAGGTTTAGCAGAAATGAAATGTTTTGGAGAAAAATTTAGCATTTAAAGAAAATGATACTACAGAAAAGACCGACAGTTGTAGTTTCCATAGGAATAGGAGTTATATCAACAGAGACTCGAATCGGTCTTCTGGGAGATCTAGCTTTGACAGTGCTTTTCTGTGGCTGGATTTTATACGAGTGAGACATTTAGGTGTGCTCCTCAGAATGCATCAAACCTGAGTGCGTATGGGATGTCAGTGGTCATGTGGGCAATCTAAGGTATCCAATGGTGAGTAACAGCCAGTGGACATCAAGGTCTCACCAAACATCGCATCATTTTCACATCCATTACTTAAGTGCCAATATGCGCCATGCGTGAGGGTGAGTGCACTCCGACGCAGGCACTTGTGAGGTAAGCTAATCATGGGGAATGTGTGAAGTTTGGCTGAGAGCAGTCCGCATGATCGTGCGTCAATTTGGCTGAGGGTGGTCTGCATGACTGTGCGTCAGTCTCATAAAATGGTATACCCACCTCGGGTATACTGTCCTGTAAGAGACAGTGAATTTAAAGTATGGTTGCCAGGGCCTCATTTACAACCAGCATAATATAGAAGGTAAACCACTTATTTCCTCTTCATTTGGCATTTCACGAGCAAAACCCAGAGAGAATTCTAGTCAAACACTTTACAGTATGCTTGTCATTGTGCAGCTGTGCATGGCTGAGTAAATTCCCTGGCCTCCCTGTATTCACCGACTCATACTGACATTCTACGGCACAGCAACTGCATTCAGACACATACTAAGATTTTATTTTCTATAAATGCACACAAATTATATATTATATACACACACCGACACAAACATACACACAAACATATAGAGTACATACTGTATATCACTACAAAGGGACATCACAACATCCCAGCTTTACTGCACAGCCTTCCGTCATATTTGTCAGTGCTGATACGGTATTCCATATAACACGTGTCCCCCCCATCAAGATTTATTAATAAAACATAATTTCTGTTTACAATTTGCATATCTTATTCTTATCATTAACCTCTCTTGTATTTCACAATATACAAGTTTTACTGGTATGTCAATTTCATGTTGTTTTTCATGCAATAAATATACCAATAAACCTAATTACCTGAAAAATCCCTTTAAGATAATGTCTCTCATACTACTTCTCCCGCATTGTCTCAGACTTATCAATTATTCTACAGCAGGTCTATGCACAAGTTAAACGGATTGCGCAATCCAGGTTTTTATTTTACATAAGGTATGCCAGTATGCATAACGGGATTGATTTCACTGGGAGTTGAGATGGATGCAACAAGCACCTGCTTCCAGAAGTTCTGCATAAACATGGATTAAATGTCATGTCGGATTGCGCTGTCACTATGTTATATACACTACTGTCTAATATCCATCATACTCCTACTAGGTCATCTACCCACCACTAGCTATACAGAGCTCATAGAGTGCTATAGAGGTTTTCCTTATTCAGTGCCAGCTATGAAAGATGAGGGTGTCAAGCGTTCGGTGTGGTACATCTCAGAATATGACACATTGTCATTTCTATGTGACAAATGGCATCATCATCATAGCAATCCAAGAAGAAAGAAATCAACATATTGTATTGTGCCATATGCAAGGCTTTATAAAGTTTTAGAGAAATAATGAAATGTCCCTTTCCCATTGTTTTCAGCCATCGGCCACACATTACTAAAAAAAAAATAAAAAAAATTGTTCCTAGAATTATTATTGTGAGATTAGCATTGAGTTTGTAAACTCTACGGGACATGAAAACACAAACAATACACAGGTAGCTCTTTCAAATTATACTTCTTGATGCCAATCGTATTTCACCCTATAATATAATATATATAATACAGTGTCTTTATGACCCCCCCTGCACCAAAGGATATCAATCCTGTCCTCACAACAATCCAAATATTTAGGGGTACATTGGGGATTGTAGTGGGGTAAATTTGCTGTGACTAGAAGACTGGGTTGGGTACCACAGTTCTAGGACTACCAATCTTTAGGACTTCCACTGTTAAGAACAGCATCTACTGTGATAGTTTGGCACCAGTCATACCTATGACAGTTTATTATATTCTAGGTTTCAGTTTTAACAGTGATTCACCTTGTGGTACATTGTGAAGATAAAGTGTACAATGCACCATAGAATGTGCCATTATAATAATCACAAAAGGCAAGCCTTTGTGTCTATTGGCTGCGTCAAAAAGCCAAACAGGTTTAAAGGATACATGTTAAAAGATACTTTAGTATCCATTCTTTTTGCAGAATGCTGTCTAGTCTAGAACACTAGAGCAGGCATGTCCAAACTTTTTTCGAAGAGTGCCAGATTTGATGAAGTGAACATGTGCGAGGGCCGACCATTTTGCCTGACATTTTCTGAACCATTAAAATTAAATGTAAATTAACTATTTTATGCTAAGTTTATTGAAAACGGCATACCACATCTATCCCTTTCTCACTATCTCCCCTCCCTACCCCCCCTTCTTATAATCTCCCCTCTCCCTCCCTACCCCCTTCTCCCCTCTCCCTCCCTACCCCCCCTTCTCACAATCTCCCCTCTCCCTCCCTACCCCCCTTCTCACAATCTCCCCTCTCCCTCCCTACCCCCTTCTCACAATCTCCCCTCTCCCTCCCTACCCCCCTTCTCACAATCTCCCCTCTTCCTCCCTACCCCTCCTTCTCACACACTCCCCTCTTCCTCCTCCTTCTCACAATCTACCCTCTCCCTCCCTACCCCCTTCTAACGATCTACCCTCTCCCTCCCCCCCTTCTCACGATCTACCCTCTCCCTCCCCCCTTCTCACGATCTACCCTCTCCCTCCCCCCCTTCTCACGATCTACCCTCTCCCTCCCCCCCTTCTCACGATCTACCCACTCCCTCCCTACTCCCCTTTGTAGGTCACTTACCATCAACTCCTGTGTGTCCCGCCGCCGCTGCTGCTGCCGCCGCCTGCCTCTGCACTGCCCAGAGTGCAGTGTTGGAAGCGTGAGGCGTTTGTCTGGGGTGCCGGCGCTTCACGCTGAGCGCCGGCACCTGAGACAAACGCCTCACGCTTCCAACACTGCACTCTGGGCAGCGCAGAGGCAGGCGGCGGCGGCAGCAGCAGCGGCGGCGGCGAGCAGAGGAGTCCTGGATTTCTGTCAGTCAGGGGGGCCCAAGAGGTGCCGAGCGGTCGTTTTCAGCAACCGCTCGGCACCCCTTGGGCCCCCCTGACTGGCAGAACTCCAGGGCCCGGTCGCAGTCGCGACCCCGGTAGTTCCGCCACTGTCTACAATTTCTTCATCAGATGCCCTTGTGGCTGTGTGTGCCAGCGCAGGGAGAAGGAAAGCCCAAATCTAGCGACGTCCGAGATCGCAAGATTTTGGGCTTTCCTTCTCCCTGCGCCGGCACACACAGCCACAAGGGCATCTGATGAAGAAATTGTGTAGGGGAGGGTTAGATTTCAACCCTCGTCTACAGTCAAACATGAACCCTTTTTAAAGTTACTGTAGACGAGGGTTGAAATCTAACCCTCCCCTACACAACTTCTTTATCATATGCCCTTGTGGCTGTGTGTGCCGGTGCAGGGAGAAGGAAAGCCCAAATCTCGCGCTTTCCTTCTCCCTGCGCCGGCTGATGACGCCAAGTCCCATGGCTCACCTGGGGGGCCGTATCAGTCCGGAACGCGGGCCGCAATTGGCCCGCGGGCCGGACTTTGGACATGCCTGCACTAGAGTGTCCTTTAAAGCCATGCTCCTCAACCCTCTCCTCAAGGCACACCTAACAGACCAGGATTTAGGTATTACTCAGGTGTGTCTAAGGTGTTTTTGTTTGCCAATTATGCATCACCTTAGACACACCTGAGTAATACCTAAATCCTGGTCTGTTAGGTGTGCCTTGAGGAGAGGGTTGAGGAGCACGGCTTTAAAGGACACTCTAGTGTTCTAGACTAGACAGCATTCTGAAAAAAGAACGGATACTAAAGTATCTTTTAACATGTATCCTTTAAACCTGTTTGGCTTTTTGAAGCAGCCAATAGAGTTAGGTGTGCCTTGAGGAGAGGGTTGAGGAGCACTGCTTTAAATAACTGAAGGTGCTAATGTACTCCCTCCCCTTCCCACTGTCTATGCCTCCAAATGTACTTTGAGATAATGTGGTCATTAGCAGATATTAGTAACTCCACATATGCTGACAATAGTACAATTTTAGCAAACGCAAATAATTATGACAATGACAACCATAGTCATACTAATTAACAAATGAAATAGTCTTTGGTTTTGTTCTTATTAGGAATTTTAATTGACGATCAGGCAGTTGCTTTTGTTCTGCTTGGTGTAAATTTACAAAACATATATCAGAAGGAGAAAATCGCCATCTATGCAAAAAGTTAAGAAAGGCTAGTAGATGAACTTATTTGTACAGTATTTATGGCTGTCTTACTGATCTCTGGCCCAAGTTAGCAGTTGAACGCCTTAGAGAAGTTTGAATGTTTTACACAGATTTAAACCCTGGACCTATCTTGCATCAAGGAATAAGCCTCTGATCTACGGGAGCGCTATAAAACGGCAATTAAGAAAGCTGGCAAAAATAAAACAATGTTTGCTTCTGTATTTCAAATTACCCCTGGCCATTCAAAAAGGATTAACAACGTATTATAATTTTATTCTAGTATCCGTAGCATGGAGTGGACGAACTCAGTAGAGTCCATCTTTGATGGCTCTCAAAGATCCAGCAGTGTGTAGACATGTTCAAAAATACCTCTTTCTTCTGCAAACGGTTTACAGGAATAAACAATAAAAATGAAATTTACAGAGATCTTGCTTGCTAAACTTGGAATAAAACCGTCAATCCTAGATTATAAAAAAAAAAAAGGAGATCATGCTTCATGTTACCAGGCTCACCAAATTCCCAAAACAATGAATTCCATTGTACAAAGAAAATTAGTAAGGAGCATAAAAGGGATCTAAATAGAAAGAACTGCAATAAGCTGCATCTTAAGGAAGCCTTCTATTGTTCAAAGGGAAAATCAATGCTTTGGCTTCAAGCTTCAGCCATTATCAGACACGTTTAATGATGAAACACATCCGATCTTTAAATAATGTCAGCTACAAAAGAGCATAAAAAGTATTTTAGTAATCCCGGAATGATTAAAAGATTTACAGCTGCTGAGCTATGTACTGCAAACATTCCCACAATAAAGAACCGGCAAGATCAAAAGTAATTTCCCCATTGGAGTGGACAGAGGGATCGTATTTCATATTTAGGAAATTTTGCCAAGAGGTGTACAGAATAAAAATTGAATCGTTTCACGGGTTCCCGCTTCTGTAACAAAGGCTTGTTCTCAGCACAAAATTCATGCTTAAGAGGAATGAATATTTCAGCCATCATATGCACTCTAATATGCATACCTGGGAACTTTTGGGCTCCCGCTACCTGGAGCCTACCCTTCCGGGACACGGCCAGGTCCCACTAGCACCGGTGGGCGGTCCCACTGGCACAGGTGGGCGGTCCCACTGGCATCATCACTAGGCGGTCCCATCCTCATCTAAGGGGGGGAAATGGGCAGGGAGTGGGGCGTGTCAGGAAAATGCTACCACATAGGGTGTCCACCCAGAGAAGCGGCACTCGTCCCAGAGTTCCAGGAAAAACCCTGAGCGTTCCCAGGTATGGTAATACATAGCCTAGCTGAGAGGTCCCTTTAAATTTCCATTTTGTCCTATTTGCAAATGTGTGGGGGAGTTCTGCAGAATCTTCTTGCACATGGTATACCCCTGGTCAGCTCCAGTGCTGGCTCAACGACTCCAAAGCCACTTTCCAGCAAAGGCAAAGTATGGGTTATTTAAGAAAAACAATTAAAATACAGCAGTAAATGTGATAGATCACATCCAGAGGGAAGGTAGACATGTCCTATACTGAAGCTGCCAATGCCTCATTGGGAGAATGAAAAAAAATCTAGATATGCACTAGGACATCTCCTAGTAGTGCAGAATGCACATCAAAGTACTCTGAGTAACGTTAGCCCTCTGTAAGTACTTTAATAGGAATTTCCCCAAAACGAAAAAAATACGCTTACCTGACAATCTGAAACGCGCACACCTAACGACCACTGCACCAGCCTAAAATTACATTAATTAAAATTCTGGAGCACAGTTTGAAAAGTGGTCTTAACACCATGGCAACAAATACCAATCTTCATCTCAAATGAACAATTACATTGGTTGCTATGGGGTTAGGAGCATTCGTTTTCTTCAAACTGAGGATCAGAATCATTTTTTAATACGTGGCAAGCTGACGATAAATTAAAGAGTACAGTCATCATATGTGTTATGACAATGAAAGAGGGAAAAGGCTTAAAAAGGTACCTAGGCTGAAATTAAATACTGCTGATGTATGCAAAAATAGAAGCAATTAACACACTATAGCATGTATATCTTGTCAGGAACGCCCTGGGCATTTCATTTCAATCACCCCGTGCCTCAAGGAGAATAAACTCTCTGTAGCCATGGAGCTTTGCATACAACGAAGCACAGTCTGCCTGCACTATACGTCCGCAATCTTCTGGTTATTTGGAAGGACAATCACAGCTCTTTAGTGTTATACTATTCCCAGGGAGAGGAGATCACCCTCGACATAAAGTGAAAGAAAAAAAATGGAAAACCAAATGTAGCAAACACAGCGTATTTTCCCCCCATTTGTCCATGATGTCTTTGAGCGAATTAAGGAGACAGGCAAGAAGAAAGCGTTAAAGGTTAACATATATTATTATTGTTTCATATAGTGCCATCAAACTCCGTAGCGTTGTACAATGGGTAGACAGGACATAACAAGTAGTATGTAACATAACAATATGACGTACAGAAGCAACAGGTGAGGAGGGCCCTGCTCAAACAAGCTTACAATCTATATTCAAACATTAGCATATTTTGTCAATTTGTGCAAATCTTCGAAGATAAGGCAAGACCAAGTTGGGTTTTTCTATAGTTTTGAGTAGTTGAGGGGGTTACCGAAGCCTCCCTGAGTATTGTTAAAACCTTAAACAGAACTTGGTGGTGGCAGCTATTAAAGTTTGGGGGTCCTGAACAGGTTTGGGGCTAAGGAGTAGTTGCTCTGGGCCCTGTGAGGAGAGCAGCACTCGAGCTGCCCCCCCCACCCCATTAACCCTTCCATGTTCATGTCAGTCAGTCATCAAAGGAGCAAATTAATTCTTCACAAGCCCGCCATGCATTTGCAAAGAAGAAACCATGCAGCTTTCATATGCATTATGGAGACTGGGGTGCCCTTTTAAGATAATGCATAATACGTACACAGTAAATGTAAAGCATATTTATATGCACATAATGATTTCCTCTTAATATTTGACTTCGTTTAGAAGGTAAAAATGCCAGTGGCTAATTTCATACCTGGAGATTAAACTTGCGCAAAGGAGATATTTATAGAGCATATGCTCAGATCCAGCCCCCATCTCACCGGCTAGTAGCTTTCTTGTTAGCACAATGTCGGAACTTGGCAGCGTGGTTATAAAAAAAAAAGACCTTCATACATAGAAATCCATTAAATACACAATTTTTGCAGACGCATCGTTTAAACATAATACTTTTATGGTCATGTATCCATTTATTGGCTTTAAGGTCGTTCTCTTCTGGTTTATGACATAAGTTTGTCTACTGTGTTTACAACCGATCCGATAAACCTTTGCATAGTAATGCTAACACTAAGCTGCACCTGTTTACCAGACTTTTGTCACAAAAGAGTGAACTCCCCTTTTTAGATGTCCATTCAAAGCATCCTTCTATCCTCATACATCAGATAATGGATATATATATATATATATCCTCACCATAGACCTTCCTTTGTTATATAATAAAACAGCTATTTTATAGAAGGGTACAGAACCTAGATGGAATCAGCAGGGGCTGCAACATCCCCGTTCCATTATGTTTGTTTTTTTAACTCTCCCATCTTTAATGGCGGCTTGTCCACCATCATCCGTAAACGAGTCAGATGATGGCATGAGGCCTGCACACTAATGGGGAAGTCCTATGGGAAAAAATGTACAAACTACAGTGTATACAGTAATGGCGAGTTTTATCTATTTCAACAAAGTTCCTCTAGCTGCAGCCTGCATCTGCTGTTAGTCGTGGTGCTCAAACACCACACTGAGCCGTTTCTTTATGGCAGTGATAATGAAGTCCGTTCCTCCATAGACTTTCATTAGTCAGAGTGTCTGGTGGGGGGGATTAAAACCTATGGCCTATTGGATTGTTTACCACAAGGTAGTGTGAGTCAGGGTGTTTGTAGATTGGGCTAAGATAACCAACATAAAAAATGGCTAATAAAATTCTGCCTGAAAACATTACATTAAAAAAAGCTGCCAAAGCACAATACGTTTGAAAAGTTATTTTGATCTGATACCAGCAGCAATAAAAAAAAAGGTAGGCATTCTTTAAGAATCACATTCTTCAATATATTGTATTTCATTTTATTCCACAATCTATATTAATGTAAAAATATTAATAAATGTATCAAACAAGAAGATTAGGTCACTGACAGATCCATGAATAAATTTCATTAGTTTTCAAATTAAATGCCTGGCTAATTAAGGACCCTTAACTCCTCCAGTTGGAGTCCACATAGTCAATTAGCGCCAGGGCATTGGTATATAACCGCAATATCATTCCAATTTTCTCCTTTACACCTTACTCGATGTCTTATTCTCCATTCCATTTGGAGGGCTGTTGTAATTTAAACTATGAAGTGGTTAAAAACCACATCTAATATTAGGAACACTCTTGGGCTTTTGTAAATGTGGTTCTTTAAAAATACTACTGGCTTTGTAGAGATAACTATGGCACAAAGCCCAAGATAGTCTTCAATATGCTCCCATTGAATTTGAAGTCAGTAAACATATAGCGTTAGAAAATGGAAGAGAGATAAAGGTGCATTGTATAAAACATATATTAAAAATGATTTGATGGAAAGCTATTTAGTTAAATATTATAATAAAAATGTAGGACCAATATACTGAACCAAATTGGAAGAGAACAACTGAATGAGCAGGCAACTGAAATTTAAGTTAGCGAAAGTCATAGCTGAGAAACTTTAATAGCTGCATTAAAATTAATGTGGAAAACTAGATTTATTTTGAAAAACATGGAAAGGTTGTAGTGATTTTTTTTTTTAAGAAATATAGATTTTTTTGAAAGAATTTCTAAATGATAGATGCAACTAACATGTATGTTTTTCTTTTTTAAATGTTTATTCTGTTACATCAGTGGACATGGGATATCAAAATGGTGTTAAATAAACAATACAAAATAAGAACCCCAAAACCATAAAACCTGAAAAGAACAAAGCCCGTCGTTTTGCTACCTCTCATGAATCAGTGACAGTCCAGGAATGGTCAGGTGAGGTCACCTTTGGTGAAAGGGTTGATCTCTGATACCCTACTTAATATCGGCCAATGTTTCATCAAACGGTCACACCATGGCCATAAGGGGTCATTTGTTAATGGAAGATTGCCAAGTTTTAAAACTAAAATTCCAACGCTCTCTGGGTTGGTTCTCTATACATAGCATTATCAGCTGCTGTTTTGTTTCAAGTCCATATGTTCCATCTCGAAACACTAATCAGAGATCTGGACCCTCTTTTTTTTTGTCCCCAAGCACTGCCAACAACAAACTTTCCCAGTACCAGCCATATATTGATTTTAGGGGATTAAACCTTCACAGAAAAGTACACACATATTACGGTTTAACTTTAAAATCAGCCATAAGAAGGTGTCTTCAGCAGCGGCACACCTGAAGGCGATGTCTTTCTTGATTTCAGGAGGATGAATGGTTTTCCAAATGAAACACCAGGAATCACTGAATCAGAATAAATCGGCATAACCATGCATAATGCTGATACGTAGGACATTCCCAGGGGCAACCCTACAGAGTGCTTGATTTCCTACTCATCATAAATGATCAAGTGTGGCCAAGACAAAGGGGAGGGCTAGTCCCACTTAGAGAATCACAAATTGGTTTTTAAGGGGCAGAAAGTGGTGAAATGCTGCTGCTCCATCCAGAGGATATCCACACCAAATATTTATTATATTATCCATTCACACTGGATTAAAAAAAAAGTCTTACATTTATACAACATTTTCAGGCTCAGTGGTCTTCATCAGGGCTAACAAAAAAAACTCAAAAGAATGAGTGCCAAACAATCCAAACGATTCTCCTAATCGGGTCAGATGGGGTGCATGAGCATTCAGAGGGCGAGCACCCCGGGGCTTGCTAATCAGCTCTCATTTCCAGAGCTTTTGGGTATGCAGATGCTCAATATGAAAAAACTATATTTCCTGCGTAATAATGACAGAAATTATGCCTTGCAATGAAGCCTATGTGGCGAGAAAAAAAAAAAAGATTAAAATAAAAAAATAAAAAACGTTTGTTAAAATGTAATTGGTAAAATTTACACAGTTTTCCAGTTCTTACATAACAAAGAATTCTTTTATATATAGATTTGTCTTTAGAGGATACTCCTGGCAGAATGTTTTGCTTTATCTACGTTCCTCTGGGATAGAATGGGCAGCATTACTAGCTACAAAACCCAGAATACTCTGGATGCGGAAAAAAAAACAAAAAACACCTGCAAGCCATAGAGGACATTCTAATCTGACTCTAGAGCCTTAAAATCTATTGGACATAACCGGATTTGTTTAACCTTTTAGAAAATTTACAAAAATAAAAAATACTGCAGAAGACCAAAAGGAACGAAGACAGAAAATACAAATCTTATATAAATATATCAGATAGGAATGTTAAAAGAAGAATCGAGCAAGCATCAAGGTGAACATCATCTCTAAAGAAGCAAAAATAGAAAAACCACAGCAGAAAGAACAAGCGCTGCACGTTGTGTTTTTTTTTATATAATTCAATGTCAGAAAGCGATGCAGCCCCTCCCCCGTCCAACATAAAAAAAGCATAGAATACAACCGGAGAGAGGAGACAGTCTGTCTAGGCTGCTCGTTCCCATCAAAGGAAAAAAAAATATTGGTTACATTTCAAGATATCAAGATATTTAAGTTTTAATAAACAAAATATAATCAGAATGAATGAACTGGTTATATGCTCTATAGAAAGTATGTGTCATTATATATATATATATATATATATATATATATATTATTTCTTTTTAATATATATACCGGTAATATATATGAGAGAGAGAGGAGGTATAGTTGTGCAATGAAAATGATGCATGGGGGAATGATAGAATTCATCCCGATTCTTGCGACAAATACATTTGCTACATTTCACTAGCCATCACGTACATGGCATTAACAATTAGATCACATGAAGCTCAGAGTCACTCATAATGGTTTGTATAAACAAAGATTGGACCCAAATGGCTTTGCAATTCAAGCCAGCGGGATATGCTGGGGATCTGTTGAAAGCAGACTTACAAATCGTTAAAGGGAAGTCCCCGTAACGTGTAATAAATTGCACTGATTTTGTACACACTTTAAGAAAGCCAAGTGGGACACAATGCTTCCACTGACGCACCAAATCTTCAAAGCAAAGTACGGCAATATTCTTTCTTCTCCAAATGGGCAGATGCCGTTGATGGCATTAAGTAGCATGAACAGTCAAATATTGCAGGGCCATTGAGGTTAACGCACTAAATTAGCAAGTTGGCAGGAGAACGGCAGTTTAACGATTTTACTATGCCTTAAGAAAGGTCAACAGCAATTAACTTCTCCTATACGAATGTTCTGCATAATATATATCATACTTCTGCCCCAAAAGCAGCATATGTAAACTAGTCGATTGAACCACACATCACTATGTAGGGACACCTCAGTCCTTCTTGCAGATACATTTGCAATTCACGGAGTTGAAACCTCAACTCTACTGCCAACCCTTGCATTCTTAAAAAAAAATAAAATAAAAAAAAAATAAAAAATCACAGCCATGGCCCTTTGTAGTGCACAATGAAGTTGGCGAGTTGAAACTTCAACTCTGCTGCAAACTACCACTTTAGCGGGTAAACACCATCATTATATTCAGAATCCAAGAGGCTACCAGGCTGCAAGCACTGCCTTCTCCAAGCATGAAAAGTATCTTCAGTTAAGTAGATTGATTTAAGTACAACAGCCATGTTAATATTTCTAAGGTGAAGGGGGGAATAACTTGGTCTCTGAATTTAATATGGCAAATTCCCCATGAAGAATGTAAACAGCGGATGCTCGCTGCTGATGGTATAGAAGCGTCAGTATTTCAAACAAGTAAACTGCGTTATAGAACACCAAAGTGCAACTAGAATTGTCGTATATATATATATATCTATACTTGTCACACGATCAGTTCAGGCTAAAATTGTCTACATTCTCCGCAGTCAATTTGTGCAAGCAATTTTTTTTCACTGCTTCCGTACTTTCCAATCCAAGCCAGCAAAAGGGATCTAATCAAGATTTCCTTTATTGTTCCAGGGTGAAAGCCGGCAGCTTACTGCCGGAGCAGGAAGAGACTGTTGCTGGCCTGATCAGACAGAAAATACTATTTTTTATTTGAGTATGATTAACCGAGCACTTCCGGTCATCTAAGAACCAGAAATCTCTATTATATATACGACTTCATGTGGCATAACTCTGTGTCCTGTCCTACTGTAGTTCTTCCAATATATGTCTAGTGTTTAAATGCCTGATATACCTTAACATTTCCAAACTATGAGGGCTATGTATGAAAACTAATTCTGGTACAAACGTTTGAAAAGTGCTCTTATTACTATGGTAACCAATGGAATGATTCTGCTGATCTGACGAATCCATTTGTTGCTATGGTGGGATAGATTCAAGATAGATTTATGCCTAAAACATGACCAAGGACCGGTTAAGATCTGAGTCTTTACATCATGAGAAACGGGCAGACTTGAGGGGCCGAATCCCATCACAATCGATGTTTCTATGGTTAGACCAGTCTTTACTTGAACACTGGTGCATGAGTCTATGTGAGACGATGCATCTCCGCAGTGTATTTTGTGAAGGAACACACGGTAGAGCAATGCAGGGGTCAAAGAAACAGTATTTTTTGATAATAGTCTTTAATTTTATAATCTTTTATTTACACAGCGCCAAGAATTTACACAGCGCTTCTTACAATACATATATTCATAGGGTATGACAAGACGAGAATTGACAAACTAAGACAAACCGATACATTAGTTTATAAGAAAGAAATAACAGATTACATAAACATATACCTACACGAAGTTGTTAATATATTCCAAGACAGAACTGTTGGACATAGAATAAAGCAGGACTTGACAAACCCTGGGCGTCAGGTCACCATGGCGACTATAAATCACTTCCTGGCTCCCAGAGTTTTGCAGAACAAGGGGGTAAAAACATGGTGAATGGTGTTAGCATGTGTGTGCATGAGCGTATGATCTTACAGGTACATGCCGCAACCTATAACGGATGAAGCAGTCAGAACTGCGTTTTCTTTCATTTCTTCATGCATGTGTGTTGGTAAACATCAGAGGAAAGGTCTTGCTAGACATTTGGTTTGGTTTCAGTGTGATTTAGCTTCAGGTCTTATCTTTATTAGCCTTCACATAAAAAAATGTTGCTTCATGGGAAGCAAAACAGAGCTGAGAAATGTATAAGATTAGTCACTGTAATTATTTGAGGGGGGGGGGACACACAGTTCTTTGGAAAGAGACACATCTTCTAACACCTTCCACCGAAGACTCTATAAAGACATGAGACATATCTCTAGCAAAGATGTTAAAAAACAGAAAAAAATGGATTTAGCATCATTACTATGGTGTCTTATTAAAACCTGGAAAGAATTTAATCTTTCTTTAATTTGTCTTTTTGGTGTAGACCTTTGTCATGAAGGGGTTAACTGCGGTACTGTACAAAGTGGTGCAGCAGTAAAGAAATGTGTTTTATGTCATATTGCCCCAATAAACACCCTTTAACTGCAGACTAGGGGATGATATATGAAAATAAAACCCATGATCAGGCAAGAAAAAAAAAAAGAATAAAAAAAAAAAGCTGGCTCCTCAATTTTTGGGTTGGTTCCTAAATCCAAACCAAATTTGTTGCCCTTGGATTAAAGGGTATACATAACATGTGTACATTTCATGAAAGTACAGAGACAGAGTTTATACTAATTACTCTATTTTCACCTCTTTGAAAACAAAGATGCATTTTATTCATTATAAATGTATTTCTGTTGCGTATTTATACTGACACAAATAATATATATTCTATTTGTTCTGCCAAATAGGATAAAAGAATTGCAAGTGCGCTTGGAAAATATGTATTGTTTTATATAGCGCCACCATATTCCACAGCGCTGTACAGAGGGTAAATATAGGCTCATCAAAACACTGTCTGGGTGCCTATACCCATTTATTTGGTTGATAGAGGGAGAGGATGGACTATGGGCCCCAATTTGATCACAGCACCTATAGTATTTACTCCTATCAGGTAAGGATATACACTTTTCCTACTGCATTTAAAATGATCGACCTTGTCTACGACCCGCGCCAGAACATAGAATAACCTTGAATGGAATTTAAAGTTGTTTTGGGTTTTGCTATAATTCACTATTTTGCTTTACGTTACACGGTTGCTTATAGAAATCATTGTATCCATAACCAACGTAACATTTGCTAATGCATGAAATAGAGACTGTATCTGATTCTAGTAATTAGCGTAGTTGAAAAGTCTGAAACATGGCAAAGGTTTTCTTTTATTATTTTGCGTTCCCCTTGAACACACACACACACACACACACACACATATACATATATATATATATATATATATATATACACACACACACACACACACACATTATATACATATAATTTTTTTTTTATTTTTTTTTTACCCTGGTGATGCTTTGTAGCAAGTCGCGTAGGGAGAGCGCTGCCCTCTTCTAACGATCAAAAGCATTGAGTCAATCAATGGAGGCATGCATGATGTGCAATTCAAAGAAGATAAAGCAGAGCAATCACCATAGCAACCAATGAAATCGTCTGATGACCGTTCCACTTTTACCACTTTGCACCAAAATCTCTCATTATTTATAAACCTTGGTGCTACGGAGATGCATGTCTCTCCAGCACTATTAAAAATAACTAGTTTTTAGATGAAAAAAAAAAAGACAACTTTAGATATAGTTACCTTTAGAAAGACTATAGCGCCTTCGGTCATAAAAAGGTACTGCTACGTCTAGATTGTGAGCAGGCTCCTCTTCAGCTAACGTGCCGGTTTGTCTTAGTCCGTCAGTTCTAGTTTTGTCAGACCCATTCAATGTATGCACTGTAAGAAGTGCTGATCCCGGGGATCCCAGGTCTAGACATAACCTCTCAATATAACTATTCAAAAGAAGTGATATTTTTCACACCTCCTTAGAATTATACACGTTGCAACCATGTGCATGAAAAATAGCCCAAAATGACATTGAGCCTTATGTATCTTAGTATTTCATCACCACGCACGGAGCAGTCCATCACTGCTCCTCTCCACACGGCTGTGTGTAGACAGAAAATTGGACGCAGCTCCACCATGATCAAGGGGAATAATGAAGTGCATTTTAATGCATCCTTTAAAAAAGGTGTGGATGTGTCCTGATGGGAAAAGCACAGCCCCGTCACTTTAGTTATGATCTGTATATACTACATATCACAGTAAACCCTCTCTGTACTAGATCTTTTCCCACAGCTCACTGGTACTCAGCAGGGTCTATTTACTAAAGAGAGAGTTTGCGATACATCATGAAGAGCTTTTGCTGCAGGAAGGGCTTGGTTGGCCCTGTATAGTCAAATCAGTGAGATGTATCCAATGTGATGTCTTCTCGCCCATTCAATTATACATTATACAGGGCCAGCTGGAGAAACAGAGAGTATAATGATAATGATGGAATGGTGACAGTAATATAACTGCATTGCCTTTAGCTAAATATATATATATATGTCACTCCATCTTCAGCTAGCTGTATGTAGTGTAAACAGCCCATTCACCTCCACTGCGTGTTACGTCACATATATGAAACCCTGGGTGACTCATACATCACACAGAGGGCCAGCCCCCTGCCATGTGCTCATAGAGCTCAATCACCGGCGGTCCCTCCCATCCAGTCCCCAACAGTGACAGCAAACAGGACAGGACCCATGTATTCATCATCATCATCTCTATGACAAAACACCATGTAACTCCCTTCAATGAATCCACTACTACTATTCGCCACCCCTGCTTCATATAAACACAACAAGGGCTTGGGGTCTGTATGATGGAGAAACAACAACCTGCATGTCAGCCCTTTAAGAGTGCAACGGTTCAGGGTCGATACCGAAAGGGTTAACGGAGATGAGCTATTTCACTTCCCTTCCCATAACATCCACATCGGTCTCGAGATTCTCAGACCCCCCGATCTGGAGCCAGGACTGTCATCCCGTCCCGCGGCACACAAAGGGTTAGTTATTTGCATGAATAAACAGCAGATGCTGCATCCCACCCACAGTCTTCATCCCGAGCCTGCGATCCCCGGATCCAGCTTCCTGCTTCTAGGCCATCTGCAGCCAGACCAGCGGCCGCTCTCTCGGACCCAGGCGGAACTTCGCACGCTCCGCAAAAACACGCATTCATCGCATCCCGACCTGTCCCCGCAACCCAAATCCCCGACTTACCCAGAAAGCCCTGGATCGCCGCTCCCTAGACCTGTCACCCTGCAGAGGCAAGCCGCCGGCTCAGCCAAGAGCACGTGACGCCCCCGGGCAGTAGCCGGGCTGCAGAGGGGGGTTAGCGGGTAAACAGGTGACAGGCCGTTCCTCCAGGAGCCATCACCTCCAGCTCCACCATCTTCCACCTCCTCCTATTCTTCTCCTTCTGCAGCCACCAGCAACCCTGCCTGTGCACACCGAGCTCCGCCCCTTGCCGGTGACATCACGAGCACACACCGCCCGGCTCGGGCACGCCCAGCCCTAAAGCCGCGGGAGGGACATGCACCGTGCATAGCTATGTGCAGCTAAAGAGAGCGAACAAATGTGACAACAAGAGCTCACAATCTAAAACTGGAGGCTCGGAGGCTAAGACGCACTTTACCGAGAGGAATGTAGATAAATGGAACAGCTTCCAGGCAGAAGTGGTAGAGGCTCATACAGTGAGGGGATGTTAACATGCATGGGGTAGGCATAAAGCTATCCTGAATCTAAGACGAGGCCAAAGACTGATCAAGGTCTGATTTTTTACATCAGATAAGATGGACTGAATGGTTTGTATCTTCCATCAAATTCTCTTGGTTGAAATTGTTCTTACAGGAACCTTTACCTGCCGTGCAGCTCGGCTTTTATTATTATTGCCATTAGTTACAGCGTTATTAATACAAATAGTACAAATTCTTTAAAAAGAATCTGACATCTATTCTGTTTTCATAGTGAACTTATAATCAGTGTGTCGGAATTCTAAATAGCAGCTGATAAAACTCGTGTGATGTCATTCAGATACAGCGGAGATCTAAAGCTTTAATGGCCACTGGACTGGCTAGCACTTAATGTGTTCACAAGCCTCTGAGTGGTTTCCTACAGGACAAAGCTCAAATAATACAGCAGGTACTTTGTCGTCACAATTAAAGGTTGTGCTGGGCGTGGCTTGATGTGAACATCCAATCGTAGCCCAGCATTGGGGCTTCACGTTAAGCCACACCCAGCACGACTGACAACTCCCACAGTGACACGCCTTCTCCATGTATACAGATTATATAGAATAATATAGATTATTGATCTTTAACCCCTTCAGTACCCTATAGATATACCGATACGTCCATAAACCCCTCAAGAAACCCCTGTGGACGTACCGGTATGTCCTGACCTTCTTGCAGTGGCAGAGACACATCCCTGCCGCTACACGGGAGATTAGGCTGTCGTTTTGTCATTGTGATATCACTGGCATTAAGAGGACCTCTAACCATACTGCACTGATTAAAAAAAAAAATACAAAAAAAAACGATAATTAAAAAAAGACCCTTACATCCCATTGCCCTAACACAACATCTAAAAAATAACTCAAGTATAAAAAATACAAGCCTATAGGGTACTATATGTAAGGGATGGATTTGGCCCTCTAGAAAGAAAAAAAACTAAGGATGTGGGATATCTCCGTAATCAGGAGATGCAGCTTAACAATTTTGGCCGGGTTTCTCTGCCGTAACACATACCCTGTGCAAAAATATCTAAGCAAAAGTGCAGGAAATAATTTCTGCGGCCACCTTTGACAGTGATTGGTGGCCAAATAGCTGCATGAAGAGTGTGCAAATACCCCTGATACGATAGTCTGGGTTGTCTGCTTTACAGAAATATATACTTTTGTGGCTATTTTTTGTTTATTTGTTTAAAATTAGAGTTGCAATCCCATCATACCTAATGTAAAAATGCTACGAATAATGTACACCTTATAGTATGTTCCCTATAAGTTCTGGGAAAGTATGGAAATTCTATATAAATGAGGTAATTCTGAAATCAGGACACCTGAATTGATAAACTTGGAGGGGATTTTCCATCACTTTACCTAATTTTGTGAGGATTCAGAGGGAAAATATATAAAAAAAATAGGTTTTTTTTTAATTTTTTTGCAAATTTTTACTTAATTTCTCATCCTAAATTTTCAGGTATGGTATCAAAAGAAAGCCATTTCTCTCCATGAAAAAACAATATATAGTTTACATTGGTACACTATTCCCAGGAAAGGAGAATAATCGCTGAACCGACATAGCGCAAAAATGGCAAAATTGCTCCGGTACTTGAGGTACCAAAAACCCCTGGGACTGAATGGGTTAAACAGTCTACAAGGGGCAGATAATGTTATAGGTAGCAAGAACTAGGCCCAGGAGAGATTAGAGATGCTGGGTCTTAGGAACTTTGGGACCCAAATCTTTCCCTCCTGATTTGTAGGCACTCGGACTGTTTGGTGGGTATAAGTGTATTATAGTCTATAATTAAACATCACAATGATGTGTATGGAGACAACATAACTTATGTTTAGAAATAAAAGAAGTGTTTATACCGGTACTTATATATATATATATATATATATAAACAAATAAATATATACGTTTATAATAAGTATGAATGACTCGCCCCATGATCTATATTAACTACGACTTTACCCTATTACTATATAAATATTATTATTGTACAAATAACTATATTTTGGTTGGAGAGAGATAGCTGTAAAGATCAATTTCTTTTGATTTGTGTTAGTTTAGGGATTTTTGCATTAACTCCTTGAAAGCCTAGAGTACCACGTCTCTGATTCCGGTAATGTCCCGGTCTGAATTGTATTCCGCAATAAAAGCCAAATATAGTCTGCATTTTTTTTTGTTTGCGTTCTTTGCCCGTGGCGTCGCTTGGCTCGCTTTAGTATGCAATCGTGCCCACCCTGATACAAAGTAAACCAGGCAGGTTCCTCGTTGACCTCGTACAAGAGGAACGCTTTTAGAACCATTAGCACAAGGAACGCAGCGATAACCCTCCGGGCAAAGCTGAGAGATCCCAAATGGAGTAAAAAAAAAAAAAGCATATTTTTTTGTAGCTGTGCATATTTCAGTCTCTGCAGATGTTCTGGATCCATGCCGATACTCTCCGAAGCCGCAGGCCTTATTTTGCTTCCAATAGGACTCTGAATTATTACTAAGCCAGGGATGAATATATGCTATTATTAATAATAATAATAAATATTATTATTATTATTGTGAGACCCACAGTTGTATATCTATTATGAGGAGTGTTTATTATTAGATTCAGACCTATTTGTAAAAAAAAAATATTTCCAGAATGTACATATTCATAATGCTGTTTTATAAATCATATTTACTAAGTTTCAATGGGACAAAAGACCAGGTATGACATCATGCCACGCGGGAGTGATGCTGTTACACCCACAGAATGTCCAATTCTGCAACTGTGCCAGTTGACAGTTGGTATGTAAACTAGATTATTGGGACTGCCCCAGTAAATTTGGGTCTCTTGGCAGTTTTAAGAAATGTAATTATATATATATATATATATATATACGAGTACCTATTTTTTTTTTATATAATTTAATAAAAATATTTGACAAAAGTGAAAAATCCACATTAAATTGCTTATATGTGAGACCCACCTGTAGAAGGCCCCCCGCATAACACATTGTTAATACAAGATTTTTTTTGTTTGCTTGTATAACTCATTTAACTCTGCATTATACAGGGCCAACTCATTCATTGTAGTTTGGCCACGAATATTGGATAGTTAAGCCATCGTGTAGTGAATAATTACTCACAAAATCCTCACATCAGCATCTCCATTTCTATGAGTGTATATTGGTTCATTCTTCTATACTCCAATTGTGTCAACCATAAACATATGAATAACCTAAAACCCCCATATCTACAATAGTGCATTGTGACAAAGCCCTCAAGTGCTTCCATTCTGCAGGAAATGCTTGGTCTCGGAGTACGTGGGCGCAGAGCTGCATGCGTAAATTCCAGTGTCTGAACGCCACTAGCAACGATTTGCTACTTTATTGACTGAGATACATTATACTTCTATAGTACTAATTCTGTTACAAATCCCACAAAATAAATCTCGCATGTGAAAATAAATGCAAGACCCTGCCAAGTACTGGAGGTGAGCTAAACGCTATTCTTGGAGAAGATGACCTGCTTGCATGTGGACAAACCAAAGCCCAACACCATGCCAGTCTGATGATTCCAATCTCTGAGGACAGGGTTCTTATTAGATCCATCTGCTGCAATTATGTCATTCCCTTTGGGACCCATCCAAGGAGATGTTGCCAGCCTGCGTAGACTCTGTGCCCATATAAATATAAAATAAAAAATATAAAATAATGCACTTCAATCACTCACCTCCAGGCATGATAAGCCCACTCTCATGCAGCTATTAGCCATTGGTCCTAAGCATGTACAGTCTTCCAGAAACCCCCCCCCCCACTGAACTGCCACTACACCACCGATCCATCACCCCTTCTCTGTATATGGCCATCCAACCTAGCATTTCATTCACTTCCCTATCATGTTAATGCTACACTCACACACTTATACACACTTTCTAAACGTACTAGTCCAAACCCCAAACCACTAGCCTGCAAATATTCCCGGTGTATTAGCCTTTCTGGGAGCAGACGGTTTTTAAAACATATTGCACATCAGGAGCCCTTTGGAAGTGAGAAGCGTGCCCTGCTAGTGCACTTCTTACTTTTGTTTCTATCGATTTCAATGCCCACGGCTGCCATTGAACTGTCTGTGCTTTCCTGTTTTCCTTTATTTAATGAACCCTGTGACCCCTAAGCAATAAAACTTCGGCGGCTTGCAAGGGCAGGTGCCGTGTTTCTCAGTGCTGTTTGCTACCTCTATTTCGTGTTCAAATGAGATTATAGATAAGTAAGTGAATATGATATATTCCATATGGTTCTTTTAAACACACACTGAAAGCCGTGCTGTCATCAGGTCGGGTATACTCGTCTGCCTAAAGAAACCAAGGGTAGAAAGTATTACATCATCGAATATGTCATTATTTTGCTATCCATAACTATCTATTACTATTTCTACACCACTGTTAACCTCCCCTTATTTATTAGCCTTAGTTGTATGTCATGATATCCTATAGTATGGGGGCTTTATGCCATATAACAGGGGTGATAGTGGCCATCTCTTTTTTTACTTGCTGAACACACATTTAGCGTTAACCTGGCAATTGTGAGAACCCTGGGTGAGGGGGTCCTGCATATACCAAAGGATTATAGCCCTGTAAATAAAAAATACTGCCTACAGGGGTTTATTCACTAAACAGAGAGTTTGTGTTGCTTCATCCTTCCATTCTTTTTTTGGGCGAGCCGGTTCTTTTTCAGTTTGTTTGCCTTTCGGCTATAAAAATGGTCAGATATCAGAAAATTCTTAAATGATGCTGGCGCAACCACTGTTTACAACATCTCTCTTTACAGACGTAACTTTCCTTGGTCAAACTGAACTCTGTATTCCTACAAAATAATCAGTCTTACAGAAATAAAATAAACTAATGGAAACTGATTATGAGAATTAGATGCTTAAAAGGGAGTTTTTGGTGTTGAAAAAGGAATATTTGTTTAAAAAAAAAAAAAAGTTGTATAAGATTTGATAATATTAGTGATGGTTTTAAATTTAATTACCTACCATTCATTTCTTTTTTGGGCGCTCCTGTATGTGAAGCTGACCTTTTACAAACAGAAGACACCCCTTGTTTTTCTTAAAAAGGAATAAAACATCTTATTACATATGTAATAATGAAGCTTATGTAAACCATACATGTAGAGTTTTTTTCTCTGTATGTTTCAACTGTTTATAGTATGAAAGAGCCACGCGCATCCAGGTACAACTGCTCATTTAAGTTGAACAGGCAGCTGTTAAGTAGCTCAAGAGTATGTAACATTGAGATCGGACTCAATGCACACTTCCATTTTGCATTAGAATGCAGGTGTTTCCATAAAATAATGGCTTTTGTGGCCTTGCTTATGCCCCCCGATAATGGTGCATTATTACATACAAGGAAAGCATGGAGACCAAGCTGTAAGTGCACCGCAATATTTATCTCAGTTGGCTAAAACAGAAGAGACGTAAGTAACACAACACAACTGGCACGAAGACGGCTTTCTATACCATTTATGTTTAAATGTAAAATGTTGATAAGCTCTCCGGTCTATTCACTAAATTGAAGACTGGAAGGCAACTAAACATTAAAACCCACACAACCCCATATAAATGTTATTGGCTGGCCCTGTATAATGCTTAGTTAATACGGGCTGATTTCTTGAAAGCCCCCAAGCCAGTTGTTATGCATTATACTGGATTAAGTCGGCCCTTCTTGCAGGAGAAACACGCTTGGGTTGCCCGGTTATAATGCACAGTGATGTTGGGTATTCAAGTTGTTCAACTCAACTGAATCTTCCAGTTTAATGAATACATCCCTCGGGATTTTTTTCAGCTCTGTTGGGGAACCCCATCAAGGGGTTAACAACACAATGGAGAGGGATCCATGTATGTAAATAATTTCTTTCAACACAAATCAGACCAGTCAGGTGTCACTGTGTTCTATCTGCATCCAGGCGTTCTGGACTGCTAAGACTTTATTGTCAATTAACTTTATGGTTAATTTAAAGATGGATGGAGAGGATGGAGGTTGCACAGCAATGTACAGATATTAAAACATATTGTGAACCATCAAGCGACCAACTCTCACTCTCTCATTCCATGCCTAGATGTATATTTACAAATAACACATGTGAACAAACACTTAAACTGACCAGACAACAACAGATGTAACATTTTTTAACAGAAAGGTTAAAAATGTTTCCTTTTTTTGTTTGAAAATCCTTGTTCTGATGTAACAATTGGATAAAAAAGATGGTCAACCCCCGAACACAATTTCCCATAAGGGTAACCAACCTGGGCTCATAGTCTGCAATGTCTAGAACCATGGTAATTCATGGTTACAGAAAAGAGTATTGCACCATAAGAAATCCAGTTCCTTGGTTAGCGAGCTTGTAAGGAGAGCAGCCATTTCTTGTACGAAGCAGCGAACCTGGACTGTGCAGCATTTCTGCAGCTCGATAAAACACCACTAATGAACCTGAGCTCTGAGTCGTAGTTTATAGCGTCTTGAAAAGGGGCACGTTTTAGCCGCTTTGTCTCTTGGGTGTAGCTGTGCTTGCTGGAGTCGGTCACTCCATCGACATCCATGGTGTTGGCAGGGGGTTCCAGGAAGCCGCTGCTAATTTGCGAACTGTTTCCTGTCCCGTCGCCGCTATCCACGCGTATTACTTGTGAAGGTACTGAATGAGACTGTTCATTGTGCAGCTGATGAATTAAGCCGAATATCTGGCGCCTTCGTTAGTTGAAGAACAAAAAAACAAAAACATCACGTTATAGCCAATAGCTAATGTTAAACTGCAAATAGCACAGGAATTCTAGAAAACCCGGGATTGTCCATCAAGCTCGCTGAATGAATTATATGCATAAGTGACTGCATGTGTCTATTGGTTTCTTTTTTTCTATCACTATGTATTACTGACTTAGTCGGATATCTGAGATAATACCAATGCCGATAAAGACAATCAACGCCTGAGCTAAGATTGAACAACTTATGTTGAAATATGTAAGGCTCCCTTAATAATTTTCTTAAGACTCCAAAAACCTCTAGCGGCACTTCACATGAATCTGCAACGCTTTCTTACCTGTGGCACCAAAGTGCTTCGTGTCCTGGATAGGAGTCAATTAAATCTTTGTTAGCATCCATTTCTTCTCCGATCAATAAGGGAAGATCGAGTCTGAGAGGCTCACAATTTCCCCCCTCTTCGTATGGAAGACAGTGATTTTGTTCGTTTGCAAGCAAGTCCGCAGATGCCACAGAGTTCTCTTGGTCTGCAGGGGTTCTATTCAATAAAGACTTCAGCAAGAACTGGCGATAATGGAATCCGCTGTGATCAGACACGTGCACGGACACCCAATGTTTGGTGGAAGACAATTCATTAATGAGAAGCTGTAAATGAGTTAAATACAGATTTCAGTGCACAATTTTTCACTGGATGCAATGGAGCCAAAGCTGTAAGTAGCAAATATAACATAATCCGCTTTTGTTCAGATCCAGCCCTTGAAAAGGTTGGATCTGAAATGCCTGCCCCTTTTTGTAAGACTCGGCCTGCTGTTTATAATTTTTTATAGTTTGTAATAGACACCGGTTTAGCATTACATGCCTGGATAACTCCAATTTATTAGGGACTGCTCCCCCAGTTTTTGTGTAAGAATGAAAAGGCAGGCTTGAGCTTGATAGCTGGCTCAACTTGATAGAAGGGGATAGAACGCAAGTCGGAACTGGCTTCCTTTTCCAGTGGAACCATTGTGGGAAGGCTCTGTCAACCTGCCTTAATATTGCATTGAGCCAACAGACATACAGATATATTATTAAAGCCTATAGATCTAAATTAGTACATCCATAGGTAAACACTGGCCCCTTAAACATAACACTCTTAATGTTAGTGCCCCTCACCACTGCAGAGTTGGAAAACAGATTCCGACTATCATTGATATAATGTCTTGGTATTAAAGATGCAAAAGTTACAGGCTTTAACCATACCTTTGTGTCCAGTTTTCCCAGGTGCTGTAAAACCCAGATGCGGTGGGACCATGAATTGTAATTACTGGGGTATCTCCCTGCAGCTTCACTGCAGACACGCATCTCTTCTTGGACAACGTCATGGATCCGCTCGGTGGAAGCAGGGCAGTGGCCACCTTTGCTCCCCATAGCAGGCACAGCATATTCTTGCTGCAGGCGTTGTAATACCCACCGTCTGTTCCAGAGAGATTTGGAGAAGGGAAAATGGACAAAATATACATATATTATAATCTGGATGTTTTTATGCAGTAGAAATAACCAATTGGAATAGATTCTGGGTCACTTGTGGAATCAAAGAAAAACAGGCAAATTATTGAAACTTCTTTAGTATACTCGTTGGTACATCTGGTAATGCATTTGATCTACGCAAGACTATAAAAACCTGTTGCTTCTTACCCCTATACTTTTCCAGTTAGGACATAAATCTGGTGGTGATCAAAGAACAGTAAATCTGATCTATTCTGGTTAGGCACTAGAGTGTAACAATACTAAATGTTACATATAGTCTGTGAATGGCTTCCATTTTTTCTTCTTTACTTCGGTGGCAACCTGTAGTTTGGGGGGGGGCATGCTTGGTGTTGCCTTTGCGCTACCACGTGCAGTGATTTGATTGAATACCCAAGAAAACGCTAATGTCTTTATAGGTTATCTGCAGACGGGTGAGCTAAAGCCAGAGAGGGAGTCTAACAATGTGTCATCGAAGCGCTGACATCCCACCTCTCAGGGGAAATCATACTCCGAGAAGCAATTGGAAATGTGTATTTCAAAAGAAAAAAAATATATAAAGCAGAATCGATCAATGAAACCAGAAATTAGAAAGAAGCACATACATTAGCAGATTAATTTCAGACTGCAATTCCATTATGTGCAAATAAGAAAAAAGGGAAGATGGTTTTTCATTCTTGAACTGGTAACTTATACCCTCCTAACAAACTACAATGTGTATCAAGAGGGATACACTCGGCAGAGACCTCTATAATGTTCCTTAAAAACATGGGAGTTAACTGGCTTACGGACAGGGAGCAAGCAATCTCACAGACAATGAAGAATAAAGAGCTGCCAGCCGAAATTCTATTCACTTTAAAATAAATGGTGCTCACAAGCAAAGCGGTCGAATTCCGTATTATTTCGATCTCTAAATATATGTACACACGACATATGATGTGTAGTGTTCAGCAAAGCAAAACTTTTTTTCATGTAATAAAGCTAGAGCTGAAACAACGAATCGATAAAATCGATAATAATCGATAACGGAAATCATCGATAACGATTTCCGTTATCGATTAATCGAGTGATCAATTCGTTGTTGGAGCACTCGGCTCCTTTTACTTACCTCCGCGAGCGTTCCCCGCTTCTGCTACACGTTCTGCAGTCTCCGCCTTCTAGCTACGTGACGGATGTGACGCGTTCCGGAGGTAAGTATTCTTCATGTCTATGTGCACGGATCGCACAGAGCCACTCGCACAGAGCGAATCGCTCTGTGCGAATGGAGCCACTCGCACAGAGCGGTTCGCTCTGTGCGAGTGGCTCCACTCGCACAGAGCGGTTCGCTCTGTGCGAGTGGCTCCACTCGCACAGAGCGGTTCGCTCTGTGCGAGTGGCTCCACTCGCACAGAGCGGTTCGCTCTGTGCGAGTGGCTCCACTCGCACAGAGCGGTTCGCTCTGTGCGAGTGGCTCCATTCGCACAGAGCGGTTCGCTCTGTGCGAGTGGCTCCATTCGCACAGAGCGGTTCGCTCTGTGCGAGTGGCTCCATTCGCACAGAGCGGTTCGCTCTGTGCGAGTGGCTCCATTCGCACAGAGCGGTTCGCTCTGTGCGAGTGGCTCCATTCGCACAGAGCGGTTCGCTCTGTGCGAGTGGCTCCATTCGCACAGAGCGGTTCGCTCTGTGCGAGTGGCTCCATTCGCACAGAGCGGTTCGCTCTGTGCGAGTGGCTCCATTCGCACAGAGCGGTTCGCTCTGTGCGAGTGGCTCCATTCGCACAGAGCGGTTCGCTCTGTGCGAGTGGCTCCATTCGCACAGAGCGGTTCGTGAGTGTGGGTGCAGGGCAGAGTGGGGGTGGGGGTGCAGGGCAGAGTGGGGGTGGGGGTGCAGGGCAGAGTGGGGGTGGGGGGTGCAGGGCAGGAGACTGGGTGCAGGGCAGAGTGGGGGTGGGGATGCAGGGTGTGAGTGTGGGTGCAGAGCAGAGTGGGAGACTGGGTGCAGGGCAGAGTGGGGGTGGGGATGCAGGGCAGGGTGTGAGTGTGGGTGCAGGGCAGAGTGGGTGCAGGGCAGAGTGTGAGTGTGGGGGCAGGGCAGAATGTGGGGGCAGGGCTGGGTGCAGGGCAGAGTTAGAGACTGGGTGCAGGGGCACAGTGCAAAGTGCTGGGTGCAAAGTGCCAGTGCTGGGTGCAAAGTGCCAGGGCTGGGTGCAAAGTGCTGGGTGCAAAGTGCCAGGGCTGGGTGCAAAGTGCAAAGTGCTGGTGCAAAGTGCTGAATGCTGGGTGCAAAGTGCTGGATGCAAAGTGCCAGGGCTGGGGCAAAGTGCTGGGTGCAAAGTGCTGGGTGCAAAGTGCTGGGTGCAAAGTGCTGGGTGCAAAGTGCTGGGTGCAAAGTGCAAAGTGCTGGGGCAAAGTTTCTTGAACAGTAATAGTCCACCTCTTTTCAGAATGTTTGGGGTTATTTTGTTTCATAAATATTGTGTTTGGGTTCTTGTACTTTGAAAATATTGTTTTTTATTACATCATAACAAAATAAGAATGTTAATGTAAATTTTAAGTTGTTTTTTAACATCCAGTTCATTAAATTCTTTTAAATAAACGAAAAATTTGCATATTGTTTTTTTTATCCGATTAATCGATTAATCGAAAAAATAATCGGCCGATTAATCGATTATTAAAATAATCGTTAGTTGCAGCCCTAAATAAAGCACTTTATTTTTGGAAACAGTGGGGGTGAAAGAAACACCAGAATCATTTTTCTCCTCAACAGTTACAACTGTGGAGAAGTTCCAAATTGTACAAGAGACTGCGGATAAACATACCTGTGGATCCATGTTTCAGGGCTTTTTGGGAACTTAGTCAAGGCCAGTTTTCCGAGATGTAAATCTTTAACTGGATTCAAGGTTCCAGACTCTATTAACTCTTTCCTGTTAAAGAAAAACCCAAACGCGAATACCCCATTAAAAATTAGTTTGTCTAAGTGGCCTGTACATTTTCACACATTGTCCTACACTTATCCAGCCTTGCTGCAATGCAACCAATAATATCCTGCATCGAATTATCATTAATATAGTGAAGTGTTCTTCACGCAATACCAAACCTGCAAGGTTCGATTAAAAATCAGAGTGAGTATTTAAATCTAAGTACAATCAGGATCACTGGTACCAGTACACAGCATGAGACACAGGGACTGGGTAGTAACGTACTAAAGTCTCTAGGTAACTAAATAAATCAATTTTAAAAAAATCAGGTAGTTAATGGCATAAGATGGGTGAGTTAACAAGAAGTCACTTACATATCCATGAAATGGAAACATAGGAATGCCTATCCCGATTAGTAAAAATAAAATGATATGCCCGTTTCTAAAATTTGATACCAGAAGTGCTCACTATTAAAGATAGGTACAACAATGTTCATACAGGGCAGTGAAAGAAGTGATTAGGGCCAATTCCAGCAGGTCACATACCTCACGTTCCATGCAGTAGTAAAATCGGGGTTCAGTAACAGCAGTGTGCAGGTCACGTCAATCAGATCTGCGAGGGAAAGAGTTACAGTAAGTCACGTGAGGGCCAACAGCCAAGATTCCATCAGGAAAAAAAAAAGTTAAAATAGGTTGCCATCTAAAACATCAAACAGCCTAGTGTTTAATGCAACAAACACCTTTACAGTGTCATCAAGACTAAACAAGGTTATACAAAGTATCATGCATACAATAAAAAAAAGTGTTCTGCATTCCAACTAAATCAGAGGGGGATAGAGAAGGTCTATTACAAATTACGGGAAGAAAGAAAGAGGAACGGCACAGCATCAGTGCTACTGTAAACACAGGTGACAGGTTCTGTGTCATTTAGATTGCCTGACAGGTGCAACAATGCATGGTATGTACTTACAACAAAATGTTTTTTAGCCTAAAAGGGCTAATTGTGACAAAATCCCAGTAAAATAGCCTCTAGGCTTTTTTTTTTTTACTTTGAAGAAAAGTGGGATTTTTTCCTTTAATTTACCATTAGAAAACAACTAGATGACATACTGTCCCCACCCCTTCCTTGGCACCGCCTCACGTTACTCAGTTACCCAAGTCTGTCTTAATATACGAGTAGAAACATCCATGGCATTTTTTTTTACTTTAGCATGCCCCAAACAGGCCATTGGCACAACAATAACTAAAAGAACAAATGCTTACCTTGTTTCGTCCAATAAAAAAGGTATCACTGCATACTCTGCAATACTTTTTTTTGACATCGTATCTACTGGACTAATACGGCTAAACCCATTTAAGTTTAATTATATATATATATATATATATATATATATTTCTACAGTCCACAATGTTCAACCTGCCGTGGATAAACCTCTCAACGTTCCTTATATTCTGTAGATGTTCTACTCTTAGCACTAGCATTTTAAAAAAAATCAATTACACACACACACACACTATATATATATATATATATATATATATATATATATATATATATAATTTATATACGCACATACGTCTGTGATCAAATGAGAACGAAGACTTCTTACTTCGCAGCTATTGCTGTTAGATCGATTTCCCCGCAGCTAAAAGCATTTGAAGGGCACTGCGATGTCAGAGATCCTATTCACAGAATCCTTCGCTTTGCCGGTTATTGTTCACAGGCACACTGTAGGCATGTCTGTAAAGCTTCACAATCCAGCTAATGCTTCGCTGAAAGGGCGAGGCGGAAATCAATGGCTGCGTTCCTTTGTGAGCAACGCATCCACATACGGATGATAAAGGCTCCTCTAGACGACAGTTTCCCCACTTCAACAATGTTTTAATTGCACTATGATTTCCAGTGGTTTAGCGTCACTGCCCCATTACTCTAACGGCGGCCCCATCAAATACAGCTCTATGTTCTGACACACAGGGAGCCGTCGTATTTCAGATTTGTTCTTTTTTTACGAGTGCCTTGGGAAAGTGTCTGTGCTCACAGAGTAATATTTGTATAATATATATATATATATATATATATATATATATATAATGTAGCATTTCTAGAAGCAAATACAGCAATGGAAACATCATTCTTAGCCTTGCTAGCTAGCCCAGACCCTCCTTAGGAATAATTCTTTGACCCTTTAAAATGCTGCCTCGTTCATAATTGCTGATGAATCCCTCCATGCATCGGCAAAGGGGGAGAAAGCAATCATTTAAAGGGGACACTTTGCAATCTAATGTGTTGAAGTACGTATGAGTGCATAATGTGCGTTACAAAGTGCCGGCTGGAGGGTCCCTGTAACGTTGCTAGGGACTGCGACACATCAGCAAAAACAGTTGAGTTAAATAAGGTAACAATGGTGAAGTGTGTAAAATGCAAAGATGATAATATATGTATATATTATACACAGCGTGGAGAGCCAAGCTTCACCTAGCTCCTCCTTTATGTCCTAAATATATTTTTTAAAGACACTAAAGCGATCCTAGTGAAAGCGGAAGAACACGTTGAAGAAGGAGGTTTAAATCCGGGTCCTGTGATTGGGAACGCTGGTGTAATAAATGCACATTGCAGCAAAACGTGATCCCTCTCTCTCCATTACGAATGCCCCACGCTCAGAGGTCATGGTTAGCTGGAAGGGGAGCAGGTCCGGAGACATATTTGGATTCCTCTGGGGGTTTAGCACAATGCAAAGCTCTTCTTAGGCAAAATTTAATTGGGTCATATTTTTCATGAAGAATGAGCTGTCTTGACTGTGAGATGTAAAGTCGCTTTGATAATGGTTAAGGTGGCTTTACACGTGCATAATTCACACGCTCATCCAGTCAAACCATATGTACCAATTACAATAAATATGTATCTGTTACTGGGCCAATCAGCAGAAATATAGCGTTGGCTTGCAAGACATTTCCAGGGGGTCTACGTGGACAGAAACCCTCACGTTTATGTTAATAGTGGTTCTTTCCAGCTAGTGATTAGCCTGCTAGTTTCCTTCCCTTACATTAATATTTACAAAAATATCTTTGATGGGGCTGTATGGGGTGTTAATAACAAGACGTCTACTAACAAACTCCATGAATGCGTGAGATATATATATATATAGATATATATATATATATCTATATATATATATATATATATATATATATATAGATATATATAGAGCTGAAACAACGAATCGATAAAATCGATAATAATCGATAACGGAAATCATCGATAACGATTTCCGTTATCGATTAATCGAGTGATCAATTCGTTGTTGGAGCACTCGGCTCCTTTTACTTACCTCCGCGAGCGTTCCCCGCTTCTGCTACACGCTCTGCAGTCTCCGCCTTCTAGCTACGTGACGGATGTGACGCGTTCCGGAGGTAAGTATTCTTCATGTCTATGTGCACGGATCGCACAGAGCCACTCGCACAGAGCGAATCGCTCTGTGCGAATGGAGCCACTCGCACAGAGCGGTTCGCTCTGTGCGAGTGGCTCCACTCGCACAGAGCGGTTCGCTCTGTGCGAGTGGCTCCATTCGCA
Organism: Spea bombifrons; assembly: GCF_027358695.1. Lineage (NCBI taxonomy): Eukaryota > Metazoa > Chordata > Amphibia > Anura > Pelobatidae > Spea > Spea bombifrons. The sequence goes on from NC_071087.1 coordinate 100,549,536, forward strand.
CAGAGCGGTTCGCTCTGTGCGAGTGGCTCCATTCGCACAGAGCGGTTCGCTCTGTGCGAGTGGCTCCATTCGCACAGAGCGGTTCGCTCTGTGCGAGTGGCTCCATTCGCACAGAGCGGTTCGCTCTGTGCGAGTGGCTCCATTCGCACAGAGCGGTTCGCTCTGTGCGAGTGGCTCCATTCGCACAGAGCGGTTCGCTCTGTGCGAGTGGCTCCATTCGCACAGAGCGGTTCGCTCTGTGCGAGTGGCTCCATTCGCACAGAGCGAACCGCTCTGTGCGAGTGGCTCCATTCGCACAGAGCGGTTCGTGAGTGTGGGTGCAGGGCAGAGTGGGGGTGGGGGTGCAGGGCAGAGTGGGGGTGGGGGTGCAGGGCAGAGTGGGGGTGGGGGGTGCAGGGCAGGAGACTGGGTGCAGGGCAGAGTGGGGGTGGGGATGCAGGGTGTGAGTGTGGGTGCAGAGCAGAGTGGGAGACTGGGTGCAGGGCAGAGTGGGGGTGGGGATGCAGGGCAGGGTGTGAGTGTGGGTGCAGGGCAGAGTGGGTGCAGGGCAGAGTGTGAGTGTGGGGGCAGGGCAGAATGTGGGGGCAGGGCTGGGTGCAGGGCAGAGTTAGAGACTGGGTGCAGGGGCACAGTGCAAAGTGCTGGGTGCAAAGTGCCAGTGCTGGGTGCAAAGTGCCAGGGCTGGGTGCAAAGTGCTGGGTGCAAAGTGCCAGGGCTGGGTGCAAAGTGCAAAGTGCTGGTGCAAAGTGCTGAATGCTGGGTGCAAAGTGCTGGATGCAAAGTGCCAGGGCTGGGGCAAAGTGCTGGGTGCAAAGTGCTGGGTGCAAAGTGCCAGGGCTGGGTGCAAAGTGCTGGGTGCAAAGTGCTGGGTGCAAAGTGCTGGGTGCAAAGTGCAAAGTGCTGGGGCAAAGTTTCTTGAACAGTAATAGTCCACCTCTTTTCAGAATGTTTGGGGTTATTTTGTTTCATAAATATTGTGTTTGGGTTCTTGTACTTTGAAAATATTGTTTTTTATTACATCATAACAAAATAAGAATGTTAATGTAAATTTTAAGTTGTTTTTTAACATCCAGTTCATTAAATTCTTTTAAATAAACGAAAAATTTGCATATTGTTTTTTTTTATCCGATTAATCGATTAATCGAAAAAATAATCGGCCGATTAATCGATTATTAAAATAATCGTTAGTTGCAGCCCTAGATATATATATTATGTCACAAACAAGCATTAAATGCTTAATATGGCACACACACTCAAATGATTAAAGTTACGCTGATTAAGAAAGTCTGTATTCTGCACCTGATTCCCCAAATCTCAGATGCCTTACCTGACGATTCTGTGAGATCCTTTAGGAATTAGGTTAGATGAAATGCACAGAAGACATGTGTTTAAACGCTCCCTGCACACATTTAGACTCCATTACCGAAGACAGTGAAGCATTTCCCCCCCAAAAAAAACATGATGGCAATTTGTCACCCATCTGCCGCACATGCTGTAATGTCCCTCGAACTATTTCACAGCCTAATCCTCATTAGGCTCATCACGAGGTAATGAAGTTTGACAACCTTTTTAAACCGCATAAACTTGTATAGATTGCCAAACTCCAGTTCACTCCCATTACTAAAAACTACAGTAAATAAAATGGACTTAGAGCGCCAGCTACGGATTGCGCAAAGAGATATTTTAGATCACAGTGAGGCGGGATTGCCTTCTACTATCTCCCCCCAGCAAAAGCCCCACATCTTTAAGGGTCCAAGTGAGACTTCCGACAAAGATTAAAAAAACACCACGTGTTTACTCTTAAATACCACGCTCCGTCTAGGGAGAAGAGAAGATATTTATCACAGAAGAGTAAAATAAAATAATATCTGCCTTTAGGCAGGGGTAGCAACATGGCCGCTTGCTACCATGGTAACCAGTGATACCCCACGATATATTAAACAGCCCCCATTGCTTCAAGGTGATCTAATGAGATTAGCTTCCTACTAACATCCTGGCAGAAAACCCTCAATAATATATATAATATATTGTATATATAAAATGATTTTTAATAATAAAAAAGGCCTGATGTGGCCTTTGGACCACTACTCCCATCATACTCGAATAACTAGAATATTGATGAGATGGGTGAGAGTTGTCACACAAAAGCGGGCACTACTTGTGTTTATTTGCTACCAAGTGTTTCTTTAGAATGATTATGAGGTTTAAACCCTTCCTGTGTATAAATTGCCTGGAATATTTGTGACCTACATGGGCTGTATACATGAATATACAACAATATATATCGCATAAGGGATTGGAAGCTGAAAGGAAAATATTCACCTCTAGGGAACGGAGATCTATGTCTCAAGGAGAAACAACCATCATTCTAAACACACTGCCCCAATATATATTTCAGCGAAGATCACCTATTAATGTGCCTAAAGACTTTTCCTAATTACTGAAAACTAAACTGAAAGCCTGAGACCATTTACAGACAGCGATTAATAATAAGGCACAATAAAGTTCCTTCTTTGGACCTGTGGATATATGGGTGACCTGAATAATCAGCTATATAATACAGCCAAAACTGCACTATATTAGACCTTTATTTGTAGTCAGCATGTGGGCATGATACAAAAGGGTTAATAGCCAAGCAGGGCCATATGCCAAAGCAGTATGAGTGGTGCAAACAGCAGGAAAGTTCCACTGGTTGCTATAGCGATTGCTCCAGAAATGCTCTGTAGACTTCCTTTGAAGAGTCAGATGACAACGGCCATAGATACGAGGCGGATACACTCACCCTCTCTGTTAAGCCACATTTTCTTCTGCCGGTGAAGTAGGAGTTTGTTGTGCACGTAGGGAAGCAGGAACTTGATGCACCAGCTCTCCACGCCCAGCTTGTTCTCCACCAAGACGATAGGGCTGCGGTTATATCTCGCTTCAGGGCATGGAATTAAGCCAATCTCATCTCTGGAGAGTAAACAAAGACAATCCATTATCCATGGTCCAAGCTGGAAACAAAACACGAGACAGCAGGCAGGTACACGAGGACAGCTTTACAAGAAAATGCAAGCAATGCAAAGCCTGTTCTTAATAATCGTGTTGAGGTGCACGTTTACAATTAGTATTGCTCTTCCTGTAGACCTTTTCTGATTGCTTATCTTTTATTAGCATTCTGCTTCACAAATTATATTTATACCAGTATCTCAATAGGCTTACGTAACTCCTACGACTATAGCCAAGGTCACTCGACCTCATACACCTTTGGGGCAGACCGCCTCGCTGTAACATATCAAGACACCATCAAAGATGTCCTCATCCCAGCTCACCAAACTCACTATGAATAAGGAAGGGCCAACGCAGTGAGCGTCTTCTGCAGGAAGGGCCAACAAAGCTGTATATGAATTCAGTGTTAATGCGTAGTGGTTTTGAGAAAGTAAAAGAATTCATCTACTCATCATGCAGAACCGCTTCAGCCCTTCTAGCAGGAGAAGGCCCCTGGTGTCTCTTCATAATGCTCTCCTGCAAAGTCCCATTTTAACCAGCGTACCAGTTGGACTATAAAGACAACGTCCAGTATGCCCAATAGGATGAGGCTTCCCAGAAACACAGTATTCCATATACTCAGCTCATCACAAACAAGTAAACAACTTCCCCGCAGATCGGCCACACTACTCTCTCCAAACATATCAACACGTCTTTCAAAACACATTCCACATACAGCAGCAGATTCTGGATTCTAAACGACATTTTTTAAAGATAGTAAGGGGGAAATAACAATAATTTACCTCCGGAAGCAATTAGGGTACCAAGTGTATACTATATAGGATCAGAGACTAAAAGGAACAAAGGGTGTCACTACGTCGACACAAAGCAGTCACACGAGGGATCAAGAAGACCTCTCATCAGCCTGCGTCAAAACAGTATTAGCCTTACGAGATTAACCAACCGAGGCCATTAGGATGTCACGACTCCCAGAACGATCAGGTGTATGTACACAACTTACATGTAAACGTCCCATACTATTTACTTAGGGAGCTTATAAAAAGTAACTTCTAGTGTGTACTAATTCCTCCAAAGATTCTGTTTATTAAAGTCTGAGGAGCCAAAGAACAGCAATTACAATCAAATCTATCTATACCATATTTATACGTTCATCTGTACTGCTTCTAATGCACACACATTGTGCGGGGGAGGGGGGCGACTAGAATCGGTTGCTAATCATCAGCTATGAATAATTTTAATTTCTGGAAAACATGAGAGAAGCGGTTCGGCCGGTCTGAAGCCACTAAAGCTTCATCTGTTGGGCCTCATCAAAAAAATGACGAGAAAGTGCCTGATCAGCCAAAGATAGTAGAAAAAAAATATACATATATATATATATATATATATATATAAAATAAATTATATGATATATATATATTTAAATACATAAAAATGCTAGAAGCTAAAATAAAGTGTTTTTTTTAAATAAGTAGGGGTACCAGAAAGTTTTTAGTGAAATAAAGGGCATCTACAATCTATATGGTATTTTTTCGTGGACAGTCCAGTTCAAAGCCACTTTATTTACTGCACGATACACCCCAATGCAAGGCCGTCGTGTGGGAACCATGCACCTGGCAGCCCTATGCATCAGTATCTACCAAGCAAGCAATGCGATGCGGTCTCTGACAGCTGCTCCAGCTGAAAGTTTCACCAAGTTGGAAGCTGCCTCAGCATCCAGCGCGATGACGTCACCGGGCCGCTGTGTGTGACGTCGCGTTGTGTCGGAGCGGGACTCACATATTGGGGTTCCTGCGGAAAGCACCGGTTATGTCCTTCACCACCCGCTGAACCAGCACCTCAACCTCCTCCTTCCACTCCGCCATCTCCGAGGCTGCGGGCGGAGAGAGAAAGAAAAAAAAGGGAAAATGAGCTTCCGGGTCAGGATGTGGGACGCGCTGACACACCCCCCGTGTGCTGCTTCTTTAACTCCTGATGGGCCGCTGTCCTCTCGCTCGTTAATGTCAGGGAATGGGTGAGTGGGGAGCGGGTGAGTGGGGAGCGGGTGAGGAGCCCGCAGGGCGTCTGTCGAGACCATTGTTTATTATCATGAGGTATCGATGAGACACATGTGCACTTTATGTGCCCGTTTATAGTGCTTTCTATAGAATATATATATATATATATATATATATATATATATATATATATATATATATATATATATATATACCTCATGATAATAAACAATGGTCTCGACAGAGAAAGAGCTGGGAAGGGGGGCGATCGGCCGTTCTAATTCCACATATAGTCCAAAGGACTTGACATTTACATTTTGACCAGATCCTTCCTGGTTTCTATATTGATCATCTATGGTCTTTATCTATGATGTTCTTCTCGTGAATTTTGTATAGTTCAGATATATTGGACAGTGTATTGTCCAGGCTGAATGTTGCCAACCCAACTATAAAAGACCCGAATATAAGCCCATTTTATTTTTGCTTACGTTTCTCCTACACTTTTACTCTGTCTAACACTCTCATTCACTCTCATTCACTCTCTCTCACACTTTCATTCACCCTCTCATGCTCTCTCACTCTCTTTCTCCACTAATTCATCTGCAACATTTTGGCCTCTCGAAGTGCACCACAGGAGGACTTGTCCGGTCGGCAGAGAAGGTAGGGTGACATTGAGCGAGAGCGTGAGTGAGGGTGCCACTTATCTGTTGTCTGAATAAAAGATGACCTCGATTTATAAGACAAGGTCATTTTTTTATTTGCTTTTTCTCAGAAAAAAACTTGTCTTATTAGCAAGCATATACGGTGTCTGCAGTATATATATATGTATGTGTATATATATATATATATATTTTACATTGCGTATATATATATATATATATATATATATATATATATATATATATGCTTTTTCTCTGAAACTTCATATAAATATTATGTCGCCCCACAGTACAGTGTACCATGCCAGCGGTTTGCTGCTGGGACAGTGGAGGTTAGGGAGAATTGCACCCTCTGAGAATCTTAACAGTCCTGGAAAAAAGAGGTAAGTCCCAAGTCCAGGACTAACCACTTTGTGTCCGTTATGTTCAGGAGGAGGCAGAGTCACGTAACATTGTCTTGTGTGACCCCCCCCCCAGTAGTAGCGCAGATAGGCTAAGGCTTTACCAGGATAAGTGAGTTCTGTGCGAGCGTGTATCTGGGTATCCTGATGTGTAAGCAAATGTAAGTGTGTCTGTGTATGTATGTGTGTCTGTGTCTAGATATGTCAATGTGTGTCTGGGATGAGTGAGTGTGTGTGTAAAGGATAGTTAATGTATATGTGTGTGTGTGTGTATTTATAGCTATTTTCAAGAAACGAGTACAGAACCTATTTATTTTATTTTTTTTACAAAAAAGCACTGGAAGTATATGGGGATGGACATCCAAATAGGTGAGCTGGTTGACGTTGTTTTTTATTGTAGTAAAAACCGTTTTAAAAATCTTAAACTGGGAATGAGGTCTTGGCTTACAGGTGATGACTGGCCACCTTATTGTTTCAGGAGATGTACGTAGCATAAGTAAAGAGGAAATGTCATAGCTTTTGGCATAACTAGTTTTTATTAACTAGTAATTTATTAAAACAACCCATAGCTTGTGCTTTTTGTTTGTCAGATTAATAGCGACAGCCAGTCAGATTAATAGCTCCACCGTGCTTGATTTCAGAAATACCTAATTTATATAGCAGCTCCATACTTTACCAAAAGTTATAGGCACCATATTATAAGGTGTTCATAATAGGTCCTAAACTGATTACATTTGGTATGATGGAATTGTAACTCTAATTTTGAACAAAGAATCCAAAAATACACACAAATGAAATATTTCTGTAAAGCAGACAACCCAGAGTATCTCATCAGGAGCACTTGGACAATTTTCATGCAACCATTTGGCCACCAAATCACTGCCGTAGCAATATTTTTATCATTTTATGCTTTATGGTAGAGAAATACAGCTTAAATTGTTCAACTGCATCTCCTGATTATGGAAATGCCCCACAAGTGTATGTTTTCTATGTAAGGAAGTTTTACTTTACCCAGAGGGTGGCAGATAAATGGAACTACCTGCCAGTTAGGGTGAGCCCCCTTGTGGCTCTCTCACACTAACTGACCGTTAAAAAACGTATATACATAAAAAAGATACAACTAATAATGCCCCCTTCGTCAGCTCACTGACACTGAGCCATAAAATGTTGGTTTGAGCTGCTAGGAGCTCAAAAAAATCATGGGAGAAAAATAAAACAAAAAAAAATGTATTGGCTCACTGGCATCAATGGCCATAAAGGGGGGATTTCTGGGTCTGCCATATTTGGATCAATATCTGACACGGTGACAGTGACTTTGTTATCTGACTCAGCCATAAAGGTGTAAGCCTCCTCAGTACTGAAAACAACTACCTTTACAGCAGTCAATTACAAGGACACTTCAGCCATCACATACACTTTAATGTATATTATATCTAAGTGCGCCCTTTAAATTTTCATGGTGTCCCATATGCAGTAAAAACAAAGAATTTGACAACAGGTAAGAACCATTCGGACCACCTAGTCTGACGTGTAGACCTTAATCAGTCCTTGGTTTTATCTCAGAGGATAGCTTTATGCCTATTCCATGCATGCTTAAATTCTGAAACTGTTAGCATCTACCACTTCCGCTGGCAGACAGTTCCGTTTATCTGCCACCCTCTGGGTAAAGTAAAACTTCCTTACATTACATTTAAACCTCTGACCCTCTAGTTTTAGATTATGGCCTCTTGTTCTAAGATGTTGCCTCCTATGAAATAAACTTCCCTCCTGTACTTTGTTAGAAATGTTTAAATATTTAAAGGGATTTATCACATCTCCCTTCTTTCCTCCAGTGTATACATATATGAAGATCAATCAGTCTTTCCTGGTAAGTTTTATCCTGCAAACCATTTCCTATTTTAGTAGCCCTCCTCTGGACTCTCTCCAATGTGTCAGTAATTTTCTGGAGATATGGTCCTGTGGATTGATAATGGAATCCAGCTCTCCTGTTTGTGCTTCATTTCCCATATGGTGTTCTTTTTCTTTAACTTCTCTTCGAAGGGGCACAAATCTAGATCGTCGAGGTCAGGTATCGGTGAACCTGTGTACCTGCGACTTAAGCCCCTTTAACCATGCTCTGAGCAATCCCCAGGAACACAAGCAACACACACTGTCACACCCTACCCTTGTATGCAAAACATGTAGTAACCTGGAGAAGGGCACAATCAAGCACATTCCATAGTGTCCTTACTATTCCATTGTTGAAAAATAGTGCAAGTAAACAAACCAGTTTTGATATTTGTGTTTTAGAAGTAATGCATACCTGTTATTAAAGGATAATTTATACAGCCTATATTTTAAAGTGACACATTGTCATTATAAATATATAGTTATTAAATCACTGTTATGATCCCCTGAATATGTTCCATATTTTTCACCATTGCATGTGTAAAAGGTTCCATGGTGTAATGGTTAGCACTCTGGACTTTGAATCCAGCGATCCGAGTTCAAATCTCGGTGGAACCTTGTGAATTTTTTAATATTTAATATTGTCATTTTTCCTATGTTTCGTTCAACTGCAGAACACGTCCTGCTTGAAGTAACAGAGTACATATAATAAAAACAACTTCATTTTTTAAAACTGTATAAAACCTTCTCTTGTGTCAAGAAAAAAAACTCCTAGAAGAGTAAAGCACACTGTTTAAAATGATAGGTTACCACGGAGGCTCATGTAGGGCTCACATGTCTCAAGTTACCATCCTAATAAATTATCTTTTTCCATCCTACAAGTAAAAGTTTTCATGGTGTAATGGTTAGCATTCTGGACTTTAAATCTAGCGATGAGAGTTCAAATCTATGTGGATTACATTCTTTAAATTGGCGTTGGTAACAATGTTTTCCAGTTGTTTTTTTTTTGTATTAACTCCTGAATCTTTTGGTAACAAAGGAAATACCTTTAAAAATGTTTATAGTATAAAAAAACCTCATACTTTTCCAATAAAATTAAGAACAAAGCTTCTACTATACTGTATGTTGACTTTTCAGTCTCCAAGAAAAATAGCATGCCCATGCATGTTCATTCGTATAACACTTTAAATCTATAGTAAACATTAGACAAAGCACATTTGTTTAAAGGATAATTTTGTTTTGCAAATTTCAGCGAACATAATTGTTTATTTGTTTATTTTTCATTGAGGTTAGATAGTCTCTAGACCTCTGTGGACTACCTAAAGCTTTTGTCACTTTTCCGAAGTCCTAAACAACCCCATGTAACTGTGTGTAGATGTGTGTACCACATTAGGCTGAACAGTATACTGTATACAGTATGTATTAAACTAAACTAAACTTTGTGTGTACCACGGGGAAAATATCTTTACTTTGTTTGCTTAAGATCTGTTGATTGTTATTGGTTCTGGCACTGATTGGCACAAACAAAAAGCACAAGCTATAAGGGACCATTTCCTATAAAAGTGCTGTTCCACTTGGTTACAACAATTAAGGCGCACTCCAACCCTCATAGACGCTTTAATGCATATGAAAGCAGAGTGTTATAATTGGCATTGTGTGTGTTTTTCTTATCTAAATGCATTTTGGATGAATCCCTGCAAGGTACTCATCACCAACTGGCTCCAGCACTGGCTTGAGCAAGATTTCTAGAAGGTCTATGGAAACCTCCATCGTACATGCACATTTGTCAGTCGAACTGATTCCAGTGGGAATGTTTTTGTACCAGTGATTGGCTCCTTTAAGCAGCCAAAACAGTTAGCAATTGTTTTTACTAAGTACTTTAATACGCACTTGCTTTTCCAGTATGTAGTTCTCTGAAAGTATAATAAAACCAACAGCAGCACAAGAAAGGAAGGCGTCTAGCTCTCTACTTGAAAAGCCAAGGCTAAGAACTGTTTCTGGATCCCCCAGCTAGAAGCTTGCAGTCCCAAGAACAGAGAAGCTCTGTGTAGGGAAGAGCTTCAATCCACGTGTTATACAAATAAGGACAAGAGAAAAGCACACTTTTATGTTGCCACACACAACTTAAAGTGGCACAACTTTATCAAACAACATAAAATAAGCAAAATGTAGTTCATCCTATGTACGATACAGTTTTTACATACCTGGCAGAAAATATCTGCAGTCAATCACAACATTAGTTACCAAGTGTTAACCATGAAAATAAGCAATGAGATATGCTCCAACAGTAAATAATTTCATAAAGTTGCCATAAGTATATAATACCTGTGTATTTGCATCTTGTAGAACAAATATAGAGACGGTCACGTTCCATACCTCCCAACTGTCCAGTTTTTTACAGGACACAACTACACACATTCTAACACACACAATCCCTTTCACACTACTCATGCTAACACACAATCCATCTCACACCAAATACATGCCTACATACACATCTACACATATACATCCATGCTCACACCACATACATAAAGAAAGCATGATCACATACCCTCTCCTGCAGCTTTTGGTCCACTGCTCACACACTGTGTTAGCAGCCTTGGTTTCGCTACAAGCTCATGTGAAGTAATCTGACCCTGATGTGTTGTGTAAACTGTGCCCATATTCTATATATTCTACACTTATCCATACACATCCATGCTCACATACACTTATACACAGACATGCGTGATCACATACACTTATACCTGCACATCCATGCCCACATACATACCCTTTCCCTCTCGCTCATACCGCCTTCCCTCTCCTGCAGCTTTTGGTCCACTGCTCACACACTGTGTTAGCAGCCTCGGTTTCGCTACAAGCTCATGTGATGTAATCTGACCCTGATGTTTTGTGTAAACTGTGCCCATATTCTATATATATTGATATACACCGATCAGCCATAACATTATGACCACCTGCCTAATATTGCGTAGGTCTCCCTTTTGCCGCCAGGACAGCCCTGACCCATGGAGACATGGGTTCCACTAGACCTCTGAAGGTGTGCTGTGGTATCTGGCACCAAGACCTTATCAGCAGATTCTTTAAGTCCTGTAAAGGATGCATGGATGCATCCTCATGTCCTGTGTTCTCCAGGTAAGCACACGCACCCAGCCATCCATGTGATGTAAAAGAAAATGTGATTCATCAGACCAGGCCACCTTCTTCCATTGCTCCGTGGTCCAGTTCTTATGCTCACTTGCCCGTTGTAGGCGCTTTCGGCTGTTGGACAGGGGTCAGCATAGGCATCCTGACTGTTTTGCAGCTACGCAGCCCCATTACCAACAAACTAGATTGCACTGTGTGTTCTGACAGCTTTCTATCAGAACCAGCATTAACTTTTCAGCAATTTGAGCCACAGTAGCTCGTCTGTTGGATTTGACCATGAGCCAGGCTTCCCCCCCCGTGTGGATCAATAAGCATTGGCCACCCGTAACCCTGTCGCCAGTTAACCGCTTTTCCTTCCTTGGACCACTTTTGATAGGTGCTGGCCGCTGCAGACTGGGAACACCCCACAAGAGCTGCAGTTTTGTCTAGCCATCACAATTTGGCCCTTATCAAAGTCGCTAAGATCCTTACATTTTTTCTGCTTCTAACACCTCAACTTTGAGGATAAAATGTTCACTTGCTACCATCCCACCCACTCACAGGTGCAATGATAACAAGATTGTCAGTGTTAATCGCTTCACCTTTCAGTGGTCAAAATGGCTGATCGATGTAAATTTTATGTGGTGACTACACCACACGTTAGCTGTGATATGGCATGTTCATATAGTATAAGTGTGTTTATAAAGTACTAAGCATTTTATGACTGTTGTGTGTATATGTAGCGTGTGTGGGTTGTAAACTAGATAGCATGCACTCAGTTATGTTTATGTTCTGCATAATAATGTATATGCTGTCACACAGCAATATAGGTATGTTAAATAAAAAGAAATGTAATAATTATAAAGAGGTAAAAAGGTAATATGGCTTATCTTACTAAAATAAGCATTATAACAAACAGTAGTTATTGTTATTACAAGCCAAGTTCTTTTATTACATGCTAGCAAGTGTTCTGTGCAGGGTGAGGCATTGCTGGATAGTGCTGTATGTGTGGGGCAGTAGGGTGGCAGCTTCTGGGCAGTGCTGTGTGGGTGAGGCAGTTTTGAATAGTGCTGTGTGTAGGGCACGGGGGCTGCTGGGCAGTGCTGAGTGTAAGACATTGCTGGATAGTGCTGTGTGTGGAGGGCACGGGCTGATGGCTGGCTGCTTGGTAGTGTTGTATGGAGTGGGGCGCTGGGGAAAGAAGAAAGAGAGAGAAGAAAAAGGGAGGGGAAAAGAGGTGTTAAAAAGCTGAAATTCTTTTTTTTGGCACAGCATCTTAATAATGGCAAGTAGGCATATCACTTTATAATCCATAAAGACTTCGAAAACATACAAAAATCTTCCCCCAACATAAATGGAGAAGGCCGGCGGAGTGATTCCAAAACTCTCGGTCTGTTAGCGTTCTGGGTTACCAAGGAGACCAAAATAGTGACGAAACATTAAAGTCTAACAGCCTACTAAATATCATGATATTATTTTAACAAGATATCGGGCTAGGAGTTACAATCCTCTTCCGTTTAAATACTTGAGGTGCAGTGATAGAAATTGGCAGATTGACGGCACTACTTTTACACACGCGGAAGAGTATTGGTATGTTATGAAGTGCCAGGCAGGTTGGAGGGAGCCGGTGATAGGTCGTTAGCGTCGTCTGGTTAGAAGCATATCGTGGCGATGTGTACATTAAACGGCACCCTGAAATCTAACATGCTGGAGACGAAAGGATCATTATATCTGCGCTCAAATCACATGCAGTATGACAGACCCACATTAGTGTCAGGCTGGTAAGGAAGCACTTGGCTCACATGCGAACTTAAACTTTTTTTGATTTGAAATATTTTCCCCATAAACGTATGTTTACGTCATGTAATTATTCCAAATAGGATCTGCCAAAAAATGTTAATTTTGTGTTTTGTTGTCTATGCTGTTGAGTAGTATGACAGAAATGTAATGGAGATAGAGGCTAATAGCTAACTACTACTACGTATCTGCTGTAACAGACAATGACTGCTTGGAACCACAACATCCAACAAAGCAATGGAATCAGAAGTGGCATCACAAGTTTATACGTACACTATATGGACAAAAGTATTGGGACATCAACAGGGGCTTTGATGACATCACTTTCTAAATACATAGACAAAGCATAGCATTGTCCAAAGTGTCTTCTATGTCCACTTCAGCATATCAAGACACTTTGGACAATGCTATGCTTCCAGCTTTGTGGGAACAGTTTGGGGAAAGCCCTTTTCTATTCCAGCATGACTGCGCCCCAGTGCACAAAGTAAGGTCCATAAAGAGAAGGCTGGACGAGTTTGGTGTGGAAGAACTTGACTGGTACCTCAACCGGGGTTTTCGATGGGGCACCCTGACTGGTCACCCTGACTGGTCTGTGGCTACCCTGGCACCCTGACTGGTCTGTGGCTACGCACCCCCATACGCAACAAACTGCGTTGCACTGTGTGTTCTGAAACCTTTCTATCAGCATTAACTTTTTTCAGCAATTTGAGCTACAGTAGCTCGTCTGTTGGATTAGACCACACAGGCCAGCCTTTGCCCCCCCCCCATGCATCAATGAGCCTTGGCTGCTTATGAGCCGGTTCACCGCTTTTCCTTCCTTGGACCAGTTTTTGAGATGCTCCAGTCGTCTAGCCATCACAATTTGGCCCTTGCCAAAGTCACTCAGATCCTTACGCTTGCCCATTTTTCCTGCTTCTAACACATGAAATGCTTCCTGAGCACTAATGACTTGTCATTGACACCAGCGTCACAGAATGGACACTTCGCCTCCTTCGTGCTTAGAAGATTTCTTGTTTTGTTTCTTATACCTACAGTGTTTACATGCCATCCTCACCTTTTCATGCTTTACTGTGAATATGACACATGTAGTAAACATTTTTCATTTCACTTAGTTTAGGTATATTTAAAATGATTAATTAGATGGGAAATGAGCAGTTTGGGAGGGGTTAGATTTTAGGACAATAAAAATAAAAATGTAAAAAAACAAAAAAAAAAACACCCTATACATTTTACTTTTAAGATAACCTGATCTGTGTTAATTGTGTATATTAATGTGATCGGTGAGATTCAGGATTATCTTTAGTCGGGCCAATATCTCTGTCTTTTATGAGATAATATATTGGGTATAAATGCGGTTATTGTAGGCTGCTAATATAACGAGGCATTCTCCTTGCACATCAGGCTAACAACAGAAACGCTGTGTGTCTTAAGTAGTTCTAGCTTTTTGATTATTAATATACAAGTCATGCTAATGATTTTAAATGATAAAAATGACTGTTTATTTTCTAGGCACCAAAGCCGTGAGACTGAACCTAAAGATTATGATTTGAGAGGCGTTCCCGCAGGCAAGAAAAATTTATGCCATTCAACATATAGAAGATTAGGAAATTTGGAAAATGAAGTGAGTTTTTTTTTTTTTTTTTGTAGAATTGTACACCAAAATATAAAAGATTTATTTGTTTCAGGACAGGAAGTGCATAATATATAGATTGTTATTTAAAGGTCAGGCAAACATAAGGTTTTCATTCATATTTTATATTTTTTCAGCAGTACATTTTACAACACATCTCATCTCATTGTTGGATATTATATTTTCTTTTTTTTTTTCCTGCCCCCCAAAAATATGTGTCTTATTAAAGCTGGCGGAGAAAATTTAACATTTTTTATGTGTCCACATACTAAAATTCCTTTAGACATGTTTAATATTGAAATGTAAGAAACAATATTGCCAAATATAGTATTTGTTTCGTAATTGTTTATAAGATCAAAAAGCATACAATACCGTATTTGCTTGATTATAATACAAGGTTTTTTCCAGAGCAAATGCCTCAACTAGGTCTGACTGAGAGTAAGATCCAGATCCCCCGCAGCGATGCAGGGGACCTGGATCCACCCCCCCCCAACTTACCGGTACTTCTGACTCCCCAGTGTGTAGCCAGGGCAGCGTGTAGACGTCCATCGTGCAGACCTTCCCCGGCTGTCAGTGAGAATTCCCCGCACTGACAGCCGGTGCAGGGAACTCTCCTCACTGACAGCCGGGAAGGTCTGCACAATGGACACAGACAACCCCCGCTGCTAACCGCACCTCCTCCCGGCTGCAGCGGAAGTTGTCTACGCGAATCGCGTAGACGTCTACACGCTGCCCCGGTTACACACCGAGGAATCAGAAGCACCGGTAAGTTTGGGGGGGGGTAAAATGGGGGGCATAAGGCATTTCTGTAGGCAGAGTGCTCTATGAAATGCCTTTTAACCCCTTAATGCCACTCTGCCTCTAGAAATGCCTTTTAACCCTCTATACGCCATTCTGCCTCCTGAAATGCCTTATACCTCCCTATATGCCACTCTGCCCCATAATATGCCTTTTAACCCCCTAAATGCCAGAGTGGCTTTTAGGGGTATAAGGCATTTCTGGAGGCACAGTGGCATATAGAGGGTTAACAGGCATGTCATGGGGCACAGAGGTATTTAGAGGGTTAAAGGGCATATCATGAGGCAGAGTGGCATATAGGGGGTATAAAGCATTTCTTGGGCAAAGTGGCTAGCCTGGGGCAGATGTGCATAACTGGGGGGGGGCAGGTTGGAAAATAAAAGAAAAGAAAAACAAAATATTTTTCTCAATCATAGCTTTTATTTAAAAAAAAATAATAATTTACATGAATTAACAAATACTTTTTCTTTTTTTCCTAAATTAATATTCAGAGTTTGGGGGGTCGTCTTATAATCGAGCAAATACGGTATATAGCAGACTTGTACAAATGGACCAAAAATGATTTGGATTATTTTTTCGGACTGTTTTTGGTCCATTTGTTTTTGGACAATGAATTTAGTTTCCCGACCTCTATGAGGACTTTTTAAATTTGGAAACAAAATTAGTTGTCATTCACCCTCTCTCACTCACTCTTTCACACTATATGACACTCTCAATGTCTCCCTACCTTCTCCTACAACTGCTTCCCACCTCCTTCTCTGTTTCTCTGTCTCCTTCTCTGCAACTTATTAGTCTTCTTAGCCAGCTAGAGAGCAATTGTGCTTTATGGACAGCAGCAGAGTTAATCCTGTATCATAACACTTGGGGAGAAGGTATTTGGTGACCCCCAATGCATGTGGATGCGTATGCAGCAGAGCTGATGTTTGAGTTATATATTGCTTATTTCACATGGATCAATGAGGAAAACATGAAATCATAGGCATTACTACCCATTTATTGTGGGCAGAGCGGTATCCTTTATTTCTTCGGGTTCCTAAAGGCTTGTGTAGTGGTCATTGAGGAAAGTGTGTTGCTGGTGGCCTTATAATACTTTCATTGCAAATACAATTGTGTTTACATTCAAACACGAGGACTCTGCTGACGAAGGGGAGAATGCTGCTCAGTGGCGGATCAGGAGCTTCTCCTACACCATTAAGGAGCTTAGTGCTGCTGCCACTTTCCATAGTAACATGTAGAAATGCCTTTAGAAATAAAGTCCCTGCAAGAACAGCTTGTCGGCATGCAGGAAAAAAAAAATCATCCAATATTTTAAACAGAACAGGCACCTGAACTCGTGTAAGCTCCAATGACCCTCAGCCAGAATAAAGAGGGCCACCAAAGCCATAATCCAGTTATGTATTTGTGGAAATGCATATTGTATGCCTCAACTGTATTTCTTTATTTTCATTATGCCAGATAATCACTTTTTTATATTTTGTCTACCATGCAATAGTTTATGTACTGTCACATAAATATAAATCACTAAGTACTGGATACATTTACAAGGGGATAAGGCTTATATTTATAAAATATTTTATATCTATAAAATATTTCCATTGGTATAGCATCCAAATGGGATTACCACCTGCCTGCACCCTCTGTTTTTATAGCATGAACTCTCAAATAATTAGTCTTATTAAAGGGTTGTAATTGTATTAGATTTTTTGTCCACTAGAGGGAGCACTAATGCTTCAGGCCAAAAGGTCATAAAAATTCGCTGATCTATTGCCAACGCTTTAATAAATATACATACATTTTGTAACTGCGGCAGCCTCAAATACAGTTTAGTGGACAAATGCCTGACACATGATGATGTAGAGAAATTATTAATTATATATATACATGATTTACATGGTGTTTTACCGTTGTTATATTTTACCAGTGAGTGCTGGCAATGTGGGCAGTTGCACACTGGGATTACATGCAATTCCACACATTTGCCAAAAGAGTTTCCAGAGTTAGAAATATTCCGCTTTATGGTTTTTCTGTTTTGGTTATGACTATATAGTTTACAGTGAGCATATTGTCTATAATGGTTTGTATTGTTTATAACTTATAACTTTTTAACTTATAACTCATATATATATATTATAGCATATATTATAGCATCTACAGTTGGATCCCTGACAACTAGAGATACTATGTGAATGTGGGTTTTCTGCCTATTGCAGTGCATTTTTATTTATCTGGTTGAGCCTCCAAGCACTGTGCCTGCCATTACTTAGCTACAACTGGGGCCCAGACAGCTAATTCTCTGGTGGACCATTCCTGGCTTTGCCTATAAAGTCAATGTTGTTGGAGATTAGCAAGGGAAATACCCCAACAGTAGCCATCAAGAGTTAGGGCTCAATGGTCTGCCTTCAGTGGACATCACATGAACAAGTAGGACCTTTCTTTTGAAGGAACAGTTTATCCCCAAATCATGTAAAGATCCCAATAGTGCCTAAGCCCACAAAATCCTGAGTGGTTACAGACAACTGCTTCAATGAACTGATGGAACCTATGTGTCTCCATAGGCAGGTGGGAGCATAGGTTTAACTCTTATGCTCCTGTCTTGTTGGAACAGGAGAATGAGCAAAGATTATTTGTTCATGATGATCTTGTTGGGAACAAATGTTAGCCTCCACAGGTAAGCTTTCCCTGTACAATACCATTGCTTAGCCTCACCACAATCTGTAAACTGGCCGAAGGGTCAGGGCAGGCAGCAATCAGATGAGTTCAAACAGACAAACCAAGCTCAAATACTGGAAATATCACTGACAGTAAAAGCGCACCCACCTATCTCAAAAACTACAGAGTAAAGAGAACTGGAGACTGATGCTCCAGCAACAGAAGGTAGTCCCAGCACCACTAGGCTGGATTTATCCCCGGGTTAAATGTTGCAAGCTCCCCCTTGGTGTTAAGTTATAGGTTTGGGTTTACCAGAATATCCTTTCTAATGTACAGCATCTGTTCTTGTACTGCGCTAAGAGAATTGTTCCAGAAATCTCAGGCTGATAGATTAATATACACTATATGAGTTTACACAAAAGCTAACAAATAGCATGAAACATATTGGATTTTGTTTTGATGTATTTCTATGTCAACGCACAAACTTTATTTTATATATAATAGAACTTAATATTTATGCAAAGTATATTTGACTTATATTTGAGCATGATTATTACTGCTAGATCAGGGCATAGCTATAACTTTGAATTCATTTTGGAAGTTTTTGCTTCCTAAAAAAGATGTCATTCTTACTAAAGAGATTAATGACAGTCTGTCACTTTATTAAAACATATTTACAGTGCCTTTCATCCATCATAGACTTTTCACGTTATTTGTTTCATCTTTCAATCAAACTGGATTGAAAAGCTATTTAAAAAAGAACCCGGCTCTTCCTTGAGCTCTTAAACAGTTTCAACCCTGTTTATACATATGGAAATAGGAGTGACATCAGCCTGAGAGGGACATCAACATGGCGACCAGGGATCCTGACTAAAGACCTCTGGTCTCCGTGACAACTAAGAAAGTATAGATTATTATTGCTAATTCTTTTAAAAGCCCCAGATAAGTTCTTATGCAATCAACTACCTCCATATGTCACATTATTGGTTGAATAGAGTCTACTTTTGTGAAATAAAAGGCGAAAGCCCCATCTTGTCAGGATGATATTCATTTGCAGGACCTGGAAAGCATTGAGGACAAGGTGGATGGTGCCAAATACAAGGTTATTCGAAGGAAAACCTTGTTAATGTCTGCAAAGCATTTGGAACTGGTCTAGAGATTCACTTTCTAAAAGAACAGTGACCCCGAGCGCACAACCTGAATGCCCAAAGTCCACATTTCAGTCCTGCTGAGAATAAGACCTGAAAATTGCTGTTCCTCAAGAGTTTCCATTCAGCCTAAAACAGCACTTTTTAGAAAATCATCTTTGTGAAGAAACATAACAGTATGAGTTTAAAAACACAACCTTCCTAAAAATGTGTTTGTTTTACAAAAGAATTGCAAACGAATCCCAGATTATTGGCTTAAACTGCGTGCCCTCAATCCACAAGCCTGCATATTGTGCTGTTATCTTACAAGCTGAATATCTGTGTACATGTATATATCATACCAACCAACCCAGGCTCCCCACTCACCACAAAAGCTCAACAATGGGCCTCCTACCAAAGACGGCAAGACAGTGCCTGTTGGGAGGTATGATATGTATTGATATATGATGTATTGCACCTTCATACCAGCATATATCTCTAGTTAGATTGATCCGTGCATTGCGTGTGGAGAAAAAATCCATATGGATCTGTTACAAGAATGCACCCTAAATGAAGCAAAAAGAGAAGAACAGTTTTACATCATCGCCCCCAGTGAAAAGAAAAAATGTCGGTGCGCTAAGCTAGTCACAGGCTCAAATACAAATGTGTAATACGAGGCCTACCAAACAGGTGTAAGCATGCTGCAAGAAACAGTGCATTGGCTGTACAATGTATACAAGAAACAAAAACTGTCTGCGCTTCTTACCCTAATAAAGTTGGCAACAAATATATAAACATAATATAAATGAGAGGTTTTGGTTATATGAATTGGCCAAAGCATAATTAAGCTCACCCGCCACGTCAAGGCACACTCTCAATAGGGTGAGAACCTACTCTCACCTCCTACATAGTGGACACACAAAGCAGTTTATACTGCTACCAAAACCTTATTTTTAATTGCACCTCCCCAACACATTAATAAGGTTTTGGTAGCAGTATAAACTGCTTTGTGTGTCCACTATGTAGGAGGTGAGAGTAGGTTCTCACCCTATTGAGAGTGTGCCTTGACGTGGCGGGTGAGCTTAATTATGCTTTGGCCAATTCATATAACCAAAACCTCTCATTTATATTATGTTTATATATTTGTTGCCAACTTTATTAGGGTAAGAAGCGCAGACAGTTTTTGTATCATCGCCCCCAGTAAATATCTCCAATAAGATGCAGAGACCACGTAAACTATGGCAAGCTCTCCAATTTCATAGCAGACAGCTAAGGACTATGTCATTGTCTGGCTCTGTGTTACTTTATATATGCTTATTTAATTAACACATTAAGCAGTTCTTCAGTTATGCCAAATACCTTGGACATTCATTTCCACAGAACCTAAACTATATCTAAAATGAAATGTTAACAAAGCCACGTTAAATGACTCCTTCTGATGTTCTATGTTGCTTTCATTTTTAGGTCTGGGGTACTACAACTGAAGAACATTTGTCTCAAGTGAATTTAAAGAAGGAATATGAAGTCAAAGAGGTCCCCAAGTCAATGGTCAACGAGGACAATATCAATATTATTAGCCTTGAAAGGTAATGTAATTTTCTTTTACTTGAGACCGATTACTCCTAGCATGAAATAAAGTTAAAAGGGAAAAATAAAGATTAACTAAATAAAATAATCCCCACTATATTGTAAGCACTTTTTCTACATAACAAAAATGTTCAGTAATCCAAACTGAATTAAGTTAGGAAAAAGGAAGTAGAATATATACCGCTATTAGGTGCTAATACTATGCATATTTAAAATACAGCGTTCTCAGTTGCATAAACACTGGTGTTAAGCAACCACTCCAAATCTTATGTGTTAGGATACGTTCCTAAAAGTAGCATGTGGATGGAACAGAGAAGGGTTTTGTCACCTATTTTTTTCCAAAATGAAAGAGCCAGGCAGAGCTCTGTCGCTCATCAAGCTTTTATTTCAATTATTTTATTTAAAGCTGACTGCTGCCTTGGTTGAGATCATCATTTGTGTAAGTACTATGCCAGGAACAGAACCTGGATGCTTTCATGCCCTCCAGGAATTCTGCCCTTTCGTGGCCACGGAAACGGTACAAGCCTGGCAGATTCTAGGAAAATAAATAGCCAGATTCACGTAAAAAAATATTTTTAATTAGAGGTCAGATTTTCTCTTGGACAGTTTATGTGCCATGTAAAAATGAGACGGTTTCCTATTATTGACTTGGTACAAATGTAATGTTCCATAATTGGAAAGAATACTGCAGAAAATGGATGTTACAAAGCTTTCTCAAAAGGAAATGATATCTATCATGGACGTTGTTTAATTCTCAAGTGGGCAGGGAACGGGCATAGTCAAAAGCCACTTCCCTGCCCAGAGAAAGAAAAACCTAACCTGGAGACCCAGGGATGCAGGGCTTTACCCAGAAGCTCTTAGTCAAAGCAGTAGACTTTCCAGGTATACTTATTGAGGGCTATGAGGGGCTCTCCAAATATTCGGCGAATGCTCTGAGCGCTATGAAGAAAGTTTCTCACAGGTCACCTTCAAAGATGTTTTTTTATGGAAATAATTAATATAGTGTATAGTTTATAACAATGCCTGGTATAATACATGCTATGAACCATGCCATTCAATCTTTTAGGCAAACTGGTCGACCTGAAACGAATTTGGGACATAGCAAAGACCAAATGAAAATGTATGTATTTGAAGAAACGCATGGAATGATAAATTATCTTATTATAGTTATTTACTAGCATAATGTGCTTCTTAATCACTTATGTATGTTATTCAACGTCATTCTGTAATCAAGTTATTTTCCCAAAATAAACTAGGACTAGATTAATGATGGAGTTGAAGCTCTTTAAGCAGCCCCACAGCCCCCCGCTGAAATGAAATATAGACCATACTTCATAATTGTAGGCTGTTGTTAAACCAAGAGGTCAAGGGGATGCTATTGGAAGGGAGATGGTCTGAAAAGCTGACACTTCATAGTGTTCCTACTTGTCGCTATGTATTGCTGGTTAGGCACACGAGGTCCAGTTTGTCCACATGAAGCTGCTTAGTTATTAAACACAGGCCTTCTATTCCTCATCACAATAAATATATCATCAACCCAGAGGTGGCAGTAAAGTGAAAGCTGCACCAGTTATTGTACTTATAGCACCCTGAGATAGGTTAGATTGTGTGTGTGATTCAAACTGGTTTTGACAAACCAAGTTATATGACCATGAAACCAAGTAACCCAGTTGCTGTTGTCACAACGTAGGAAGATAAGTGCATTAATTAAATGTTTAGCTACATCGTCAAACTATAAAGAGTAAATATTACCTCCATTTTCAAGGCAATCTCTGTAAAAGGTCTAGAATTGGGACCCAATTTCAACTGGGTCATTTCTAAGTATTTTCATTTCAACTTTTTTGTGGTTTTCCTACATAGTTACATAGTAACATAGTAAATAAGGTTGAAAAAGACCTAAGTCCATCAAGTTCAACCCTTCTATATAACCTTCCTACTCCTGATCCAAAAGAAGGCCAAAAAAACCCGTAACATTTGTTTTATTTACCTTACTTTTTGTTATCTTGTGCCATACATTAATAACTATTATTG
This sequence comes from Spea bombifrons, assembly GCF_027358695.1. Taxonomy (NCBI): domain Eukaryota; kingdom Metazoa; phylum Chordata; class Amphibia; order Anura; family Pelobatidae; genus Spea; species Spea bombifrons. The sequence goes on from NC_071087.1 coordinate 100,572,216, forward strand.
ATATTGTTATTTTTCTTTTAAATGAACATAGCCTGTATAACTCTGTGTTGTGTATTTTATAGGTTTCCAACAGTTTGTTGAAATCAAATTAGGCACCGCTAACAATTACTAGAGCAACAGAGAGAGAAAAACCAATAATAGTTAAAACAGCTTTCCCATAATGACAGTATACAAACTAGTCATTAGATAAAAATGATTTCCATTGCTTTGCATAGATTATAGAGAAACAGAAAAAAACAACAACTTGGAAATCAACAGAACGCATTACAAAAGTAGAAATCAAAGTCTATTACTTTAACAAATCATAGCAATTAAGTGGAATTAAATCTTTCCTTAATAATTACAAAGGGCGGGCGTGCTGTGTGAGTTCGTGGCATAGTCATTAAAATAATAAAGGGGACTTTTTGAAAGAAAAGTCAGTTTTCTGTCTTTTGACACTGTGGGCTGGGTACTGTTGCCTCAGATAGAACATTTGAGTTTGATGGCAGGTAAGACCCATTTAGCCCATGTCGTCATCTTGGAGGAAAGAAGTGAGAGGGGAGAAACATTTAGATAGATAAAGGGATTTAACAAAGGGGGAAGTTTATTTCAAGCAAGAGAAACATTAGTACAATAGTCCATGATCTGAAACTGGAGGGTCATTAGATGTAATGTAAGGACTTTTACTTACTGTACTTTTACTGAGACTGAGAGGGTGATAGATAAAGGAAACTGCTTCCCAGTAGTGGTAGAGGGCAATACATTGAGGGTATATAAACATCCATGGGATGGACACTAAGAGGAGACCTGATTAAGGTGGTTCTGATCTGCCATCACATTTTATGTTTCCATGTTTATAGCTTTTATACGGTATAATGTTTTTCATAGGTATTGTTTTCATATAAATGTATTTTTAACTTTTTTTTTTTTTTTTTTACTATTTTTAGGCAGATGGAAACAATTTATGAGACAGATTACACGCCGCCGCACTGTTATACACCCTATGTAAGTACTGGTAATTCAAAATCATATATTTGGAAAATATCTGCAGGGCTGGCTTTTGGTAAGAGCAGTGCATGTAATGTGTACGTTAAAGGTTCAAGTTTTACACGTTAATAGTATAGTGTAGTGTAGCAATATAAATCTTAAAAACTAACCGACATGGGCTAATGCGTTCACACGATAAAGATATAAATGCATCTTGATGTTCCTATTGAGGAGATCATCCAGAAGGTGCATGTCTCTAGTTTAATTTTTAAATGCATAGCTGTTAAAGGAATAGTTTAGTGTACCTTACACCCCCACTAAAACTGCATGTTAAAGTACTCTGTGAGAAATAAAAAATAAAGGCCATACATCAGGTAGAAGCTGCTTTTCTGTGGCCCAGCAATTTCTTGTCACTGATTGGTCGATTGAAGTGCTCCCTTTAAAATCAATTACAAGAGTGTTATCTTACAAAATAAAATTGTTCAGCGCAAACTGTCTAGAGGTCGCCTTTGGTGCCTTTTATGATCCCAGGGATCTCTATTAGCACAGTAGGATTCTCTTGTACAGCAATCAGGTAAATCCTGTGACAAAGTATTATAGGAGGAGACCTGGTCAGGAGCCCCTACAGACAGGGGCGTCACAAACCGGGTACGGACCTTACAGGAGGTGACACCACACCAGGCAGGAAACTCTATGAGAGTGTAATCCGCCTGGGATCACCCTACCATAGGCCGCGGCCAGGGCCGGCCCAAGACAAAATGCCGCCTGGGGCGAAGTTTAAAATGCAAGGTCTTACCTAAATCTAATTATAGCAAAATAACAAAAGTTGTCCTGGCCTCCCACGTGGAAAAAATGTGTTCTTACCCTTGGTGATCAAAAGATGAATGCAGCCGTACAGTATACATTTTATGTTTGCCCTGAAACATTTAAATAGTGTAGTAGCTCACACCCGTGTAGTCAGAGACAGGCCATCAGGTGACAAGGCCAGAAGAAGTAATCAGATTCACTCAAGGCAAAATAATCCTGTGAAATGATCAGAAATCAACAGCGGATGATGCTCTATCATAAACATGCTTCAATTATCACTTAAAATGAATTTTGGGAAAAAAAATTGTTTAAAGAAAATTATTTTTTTAAATGAAATCCTGCTGGAAATCCCATTAAACTGAAGATATTCCCTTCCGCGTCCAGTAACATGCAGGGCTTGGAGCCAAAGCAGCTGGAGAGTGTAATAATTGAATAATACAACAATACACAGAAGTACTGTTATAGAACACCTGTAAGCCATAAGGGCCCCGTGTTAATCGTTTCTTGCCTCTTTGTTGAATTTCCAAACTCCATTGTATAAACCACCAGGAGGTACTGTTTCAGAAGAACTCACTGTTCCCGGAATTCTCCCAAAACTCAATGATCCTTAAGTCGCTTGATTTTGCTGATGTGTAATGTATATATGTAAGTACTCTCATCAAAAATATTTACTTATCCACTTTATTACAGCTTTAGTTGGCTCAGAGACACTCTCTCTGTAGTTATAGTGGTCTGGAAAGCCCCATGAAATATGGAAGTGTTTCAAACACAATGGCCGTGAGTAAGTCTTCTCCGTTTCCCCATAGAAGGGTGCAAAGTTCCAAAAGTGGGATGATGACGCACCACAAGAGTTGCCATTGAGTTGGAAAGCTGGGTAGTAGGCATTATTAAACTACTAAGGTTGGTCATCAGGCTCAATATATACATTAAGGAAAGCAACATAACAATTGTCTTTATCCAACTTTCCAGGCAATATCTACTTTGCTGAGCACACATAGAACACGACAAATGTGTTATGACTACTTCCACGCACAGATATGCACTGTGATTTTGTCTGGTATTTGGACCACACAAGCTCTTGGCTTAGTCTTTAAGTTGTATCTCATGGGACAAGAAACCAAAAATAAACAGACATATTTTTAATAACTTATTTCTCAAGTGTGCACACGTTATTACATTTGCTTATGCACGTTGCTTTCTTTTGCAGCCTCCGATTTTAATCAAATGAATGCTTACCTAACTTAATTAGATTAGAGTGACAGCATTATTTTCCATTGATGTAATACTTCTGAGAGAGCTGCTGTATATTGATTTGGCTTTGCATTAGAATTGCATGACAGTGTAGCAGTATGAAATCATATCGTAAGTTTTATGTAGAACACCGCTGGGTTCTCTCTAGTTCCTCGTGGAGGCAACGAGTAATGGTATCATATTAGTCAATGCCAGAATGCCATCGTTTTGGAGAATACATTAAATCTGCCCAAGTATTGCCTAGGAACATTTGTCTGTCAAAGCCTTATCAAGCAGTAAATGAAGGATCTTTAAGGGATTTCACAACTAAAATGATTACCTAATTGGCTGTGGTGCTTCACACATCCATATCATGACTGATGGGTTGAGTTCCACTTCATAGTGTCTTGTATCTATGTACCTTAAATATATTGAATGGCTTTATGTAGGTACGCCGAGGTGTCTAGTTAAAGAGCACCTGTCCCTTTTTTCCCAAATATTACATATTTGAGTTCAGGACACAAGGTAAACTAATGTAATTGTGTTGAACCCCTTAATGACAAAGCCCGTACATGTACGGGCTCAAAATGCATTGTTTTCAATGGGTTTAGGGAGTGCCCATTGTCCTTAAGGGGTTAAAAGGAGCAGGAGCCCACCTGATAATAATACCATAGAAGCATCTATATTTACTTGCTTTTCTCAAGATCTGCATGATTATTCCTCCTCCATTATTCAAAAAAAATGAAAACAAATGTTACTTGACAACTTTTTCCCCCTTGTTAAGGTTTCTCGGGTCACTGTGAAATAAACAGTGAGTACTATTTAGTCTTTGCGTCTGATGAAAACATTAGAATTGAATAGTTATCATGCCTTTTTTGTTTGCGGTGACCAGAAATGGTCAGGGCTGACCCTAGTCTCCTGCTGCTGTTGTCTTCACCAATGAAAAAAATTTTAGTACCTTTTTAAAGGAAGGCGGTTAAACCTTTAGTTGGGAATTCTGTTATGAAAAATATTTCACAAATAATTCACAAATGTACACCGTTTTTAGATTACTTTATTCCACCAGAAATCTCTTCCACGCTATCCATAGCCTCCCTAAAGAAAAGAAATGCGTGTGTCTTTGTTCTCAAGTATAAGACATTCATAAGACTAAGAAGACGTAAAAATAACTCTGTTATATAAAAAGTCATTTTTCTGCTGCGAGATTGGCCTACCTCAGCCTCCCATATGTTCTGGCATTATTGCTTTTGGAAAATGTAATTCGTTATATGTCAGCGTAATAATACCTCTAGAATCAAGATTTGTATTGTGTTCTTCTAGGGAGTGTCGCATGAGGTGGTGGGGAGAACAATAAATACTGCAAACTCTGTGTTCTTGCTTGATGTTGCTGCTATAAATTTATGCCATGGTTAAAACTTGCGTGCCGGCGCTGTAAGATATATTTCTTTCTGTAACCTTGACATTTACAATTGTTCTGGGAGACATTACTAAACCAAGAATGGTTTTGGAGCGCTACGTTAAAGAATTCTCTGCAAGTTGCTGATTACCCACTATAATTTAGTGGATTATGAATGACATATTCTGTTTTATCAAGAAATCTGCAATGCAATTAAAGTACTAGGGGTATGTGAAATATACTTTTTTAGAGGACATATGTATATATAGTTTTATGTCTTATTTTGTAACTAAATAAATAGCTAGGATATCACCATTTATTGGATGAGATTTGTAACAAACTACTGTCCAGTTTTGTGATTTCTTTTTCTCGTTTTGATATCGCAAACCTATACCTTTCCTTTAAAGAATAAAACAATCATTGTATTTATGTTTCTTTTGTACAGAAATATCCAGAGGTCCCCAACTATTCTTCAGCCTACAAGAAATGCCACTCTCAGTTTACAGACACGGCAGACTATAGGAGATTCGGCAGGAATACGTGGCAGGACGAAAGTGGGATTTATGCTAATAATGAAATTAAGCAGATGGTGTTCAAGCCAACCTGCCCTATCACGCCTCATCTGTGATATATATACAAGAGGATCTGTAATCTATATGCGCAAGAGTCTTTCTGAACAAACATGAATGACCAATGCCACCCCCTTTTTTATTTTATTTTCTCTTCTATAACTGGTAAAATCATTTTGTTAATGGCTATAAATTTAGACATTGTTATAGCTACTGAGTAAAGTAAACTTGAAGCAAAGTTTGAGTGAAGACAAAATTCTTATTTATATTGGTTCTATATAGTAAAGATAAAAAGATAAAGGGATAAACTAAAACTGCATATTATGATGTACCAGTTAGTAGACTTATTTTGTCATGCATATAAAACCAGGATTTAAAAAAAACAATTGGGTTTATCCATCAAAGTGAGAGATAGCAAGAAAGTTGGACACTTCAAATCTGGTAGTACTATGCATTAACCCCTTAAGGACAATGGGCGGTCCCTGAACCAATTGAAAACAATGCATTTTGAGCCCGTACATGTACGGGCTTTGTCATTCAGGGGTTAAGAAGGATCAACCATGGAAAGTTTAACTCCTACAAGAAACGCTTCTTAGCCCTATATATAATTCTAAATTAATAGATCAGATTATTGGCCCTTTATGGTGCGTTGTGAAGTTGGAGAGCTACAACTCTCCTGCTAACGCCTTCTTTAGTGAATTGTCACACGTAACGTTGTGGTTTAGAAAAAATATTTACCTAATCGGGACTTTTCCTTGTAACTTAATTTTGAGCACCATCTCGGCGACTGTATTTTGGATTTCAAGTAAAACACCACAAACTAATCTTCAATTGCCCCTGTCTGCCTTGCCAGTCCTCCCCTAGACTTTTTACAGTAGCCCATATGGCCAATGGGAAAAAAATGGGAAAATTGCACCACTTCTAGCTCTAGGTTACCAACGAAGACCTAAACAGTAATCCAATCTTTTTCTAGATTTCAAATTACTGCTTGCTTGATAAATACAAACATGTATACCTACGGTTCTTAATAGTTGTATTAGTAGTTATGTCATAGTGAACTGTGCAAACGCAAAAGGGTCATTATTCCTTCTGTCAATTTTATTAATCCTGCCAGTAAATTTCACTCATCCTTTTTATAGCTCACTCAGCAGTTTGTTTAATCTGAGGATACAATGTAAAAGCTTCATTTCAACAGTAGCACTACATCATGATACAAGAGGAGGAAGAAGGGTGTTAAAAGATGTTTGTCTGACCAGCTAAACATCTTGGATGAAATCAGATTTATTATTTATGATTGTTTCATGAATTACAAGCACAATGCTAGTACAGAACAAGCATTTTTAAATTAGGCTGTCCTGAGGGTGAGGTTCAAAGATGCTATATAGCTGTTATGTATAGACAGGTCTCTAGAACTCTTATTGCTGATCCCATCCAAATGTATTATTTTATCATGGTAAACGAAAGACAACCGTTTTATTTAATATTCTTATTAGATCTCAAATTTACCTATATATGTGCTTTTTATTACTTTTTTACTTTATTCAAGTACAGAACAACACATGTGGCAGCTCAACCAATTATATATATATATATATATATATATATATATATATATATATATATATACATAATGTGTACAGCCAATAACAATACAAACAGTACATCTTATATATTTTTTTTTGCAGGTGCTTTGCATAATATTGTATGCATGATAAAACATCCATCATTAGGTTGCCTTGAACCCGTACAATGCATCACCTGCACTATATCAATTACCCCTACTTAGGTAGTGATGGAGCTGTCTTTGCACTTTAAATATTCAGTCTCAATGGATCTTCTCAAATTACCTAATTCACATCCCGTGTTACAAGGTCACGAAAATGTGGGGTGCATAGAAATGCCGGAACTGCGTTGGCGATCCTTCCTTAATGAAGTTATCTGTATTCATGCTCGTCGCCAAAATATATTGGTCTAGGCTCATATAATCAGATGGATTCTAAATGACTCGCAGAGTATGAGAAGCCTGTGGGACTGGCTGGCAATTTATTTTCTTGTCCCCTTGGACATTGATGGATTAGATTTTCACTTCATTTTCTCCTGTCACACAAATCAAGGCTATTTTTATTTGATTTTCTCACCATTTCAGAAAATGTGCCAACAGAGATATCAGAGGTGTTTTACGTCTTTTTTGCAAGTTCTGTAACCCTTTCTAACCTTACATTGCATCCACTTTATCTTGAGGTGTAAACATGAGAGGTGTTTATTTGATATTGTGCCACGTGGATGCAATGCAAATAAAAAGGAAGTTTTTATGCTATTATGGTGATCTCTGAGAAGCATTTCTGTAAAATAAAGCATGTGAGCTAAAGGAGCCATATCCTTTAGATTATAAGGAGTCACGTGTACTGTCTGTTCTTAATAATACCCACAGGAATTCTGCCGATAAGCAGACTTTGCCATGAGCTATTCCGCCCGTGCAGATGTGCATACTGGCATGACAGATGAAAACCCATTGTCAGGAAAACAGGAAAACTAGATTTATGAATCACGATAAAACGCTTCTGTTTAAAAGGATAGTTACTGGGGGAAAACAGTAAAAAGGGCAATAGCCATGGAAACAATAACATTACCCTAGAATTGGAGATGACCAGAGGGATGCTTTTATTTCACAGATTATGGCGTTACCAACAAATGATGGGTGACCGAATGTTATATATGTCAAGTGAATAAGGGTTCAATTATGGGGAAAAATACAACCATGCCTTCAGTCGCAAGTGATGGCATGGATCACCACTGTCCGAGAATGCCCCATTGCCTTCTTCAAAACATATGTTTTTAAAAGAAAATGCGGGTTAGAGGAGATATGAGAGTTTTGGATTTTCATGTTGTTGGGCATGGACCCTACATCAGAGCATTAAGCTGGACCACACTATTATTAATACCTGCACGCTGTTGGCGGTAGTCATAGATCTGAGTCAGTCAGAATAATGTTTGCCGCAGTGATCATTTATCTGCTCTTTGGTTTTCTCATTTCATAGCAGATTTTTTTTTTTTAATCCTGCTAGAGAAATAGCTGTTTTGCTACATAAAAGATTATTTTTCATGAGTGCATCAAATAACTGTGCGTGCTGTTTGACAGCTTGTGTTTTGTGTGTATAAATGGGATGAATCAAAACAGAGTTTCCGTCATCTTTCAGTCAAGTTTCACAAATTATAAGAAAAAAATGAAACAGACTTCCAAGTGTTTTTGACAACTGGAAAAAAGCAATACCATTTTCTGCTTTCTGGGTTAGCTTGGATGAAAGAACCGTGAATTTCTGTTTGCATTCTGTTGTTTTTTTCACACTCTTACACTCTGTATTATTCTTGCTGACATGAGTACTTGTGCAAAAGGACGAAGCCATGGCGTGCCCCACAGATAACTTTTCCCCATTCTTCCTATTGGGGAGAGCGTGTGCACAGAGGCTCCGCTTTTTTGCGGAAGCAGTCACCAGATTCCCATATTAGATCCTGACATATTACATAAATTACCGCTATGACTTCTACTTGACTCACTTTCCAAACCAAACACTGTCACTGTCACAAGTTAACTCTGTCCTGTGTTCTGAGTCTGAATCAGGTGATTGATTATAGTGCTTAGGTTAGGTTAATGGTTAGGACGTGATGCTGGTGGTAGTTGCTGGGTTAGTGATAGGTGTTAGAGTGAAATGTTAGTGTTGGAGGTAAGATTTAGGTGTTTGGGTTATGTGTTAGCTGTGGGATTAGTGGTAGGTGCTGCTGTTGGTGTTAATATTAAGGCGTAGCGTTAGGGTTAGGTAATAGTTAATGGGATAGTGTCAGATGTAATTTTAGGTGCCAGGTTTGGTGTTACTTTTATGGCTAGGTGTTAGGTGATAGTGACAGAGTCAGCGTCGAGTTAAAGTTATAACCTTAGACTTTAGGATTCCATGTTGGGATTAATTTTAGTATATTGTTTGGTGCTCTGTTTAATTTAGAAGTGAAGTTTCAGTGTGCCTTGTAGAGTAACACTGTCACGAAGAAGGGAAAAAAGACAAAAGGCTAGCGTGATGGTGAGTCATAGAGAGAATCTACAAATGGGGAACACTCAACATGTGTACTATAGCACCTGACCTTCATGTAAGATGTGACATAGGAAGCTCTGTGTTAAAGTGACTTCAATAACACACTCTTTTAAGACATGTCCTTTGTACAATCATCTTAACTTACTGATTGTCCTTTTAAGGTTTTCAGTTTTACACACATAGCTCATTCCAAAGTGATTTTCTTTTGCATTGATACAGTAATGTGTCTATATCCCTCAAGATTGTAAGCTTGCGAGCACGGCTCTCTGCACCTAATGTGTCTTAGTCTGTCAATTCTAGTCTTGTCATAACCCTTGAATATATGCATTGTATTAAGCGCTGCGTAAACTGTTGGCGCTATATAAATAAAAGATAATAATAAAAGATAACAATAATATATGCATTATGGGTTTCAGCTTGTAGTTCATCACTAGTCATATGGTCTATGCAGAAGATTATAGCGAAAGTAAATTCATTGATTTTTCAGGTTCCCTTTCAGAAAGAGAGTCTGTCGAGGATTCGTTTATGAATTTATAATGATTAATATAATAGACACATAGATGAGAAACAGCGCAAAGTCAATGATCTCATTCCACTGAGCTTCCGTTATAGATTCAGCACACATTAGATTTCATAGCTGAACAACTGCATCTAGCAGCTGCTCTTCTCAGATGTCCACATGTGAAATATTGTTTTTTCCAGCAGTAGCATCCAGATCTGCTGATATATGTTTGCCAGATTTCTTTGTTGGTTACCTTGCCTGTTTATCTTTTGTTTTGTCTTGCTACGGCCGTAATTGGCTTTTGCTTTTCGCTCGTCTGCCAATCCCCTGTCTGTGAATTGTAAACATTTATTTTTGGGAAAATAATGCAGATGTTATTTTTTTTTCATTTAATTCAGAACAGTTTTCATGAACACACTGAAGAGCTACTGTACAAACCGTGAATGGGTAGCATATCAACTACATAATTAGGCCTCGATCTAGCTTGTTCTGTTATTGCCCAGATAAGTGTTGCCCAATTATTTTTGGCTACACAAATGCCTGGTTGAAAATATCATAGATATTCACCACAAACTTACATCATGACTGAGATAATAGACTGAGATAATACTCTTCAGTGGTGTAGTAACAGGACCACGGACCTCCAAAAAGGTCCTACTATAACAATGGCTGGAATGACTCTGCATAAAACATACATAAACAGTTAGTATGATCTTGAAGATTTAACTATGCATTACGTAGGGCCGCTCGACCATTCTCACTTTGTTCTTGTTGGAGACATTTGTAGGGGTTAGCCCTTCATGATGAGATGAATAATTGCAAGAGGGACTTTCTCATCTCCGCTAACAGTTTTGTTAATAAATTCCTATGAGTGTGTAAGATAAACGAGGCCACATGACAATAAATATATTTTTCATGACTGCATGTCACGCTTTTCTAGAAATTGACGTTAGGAATACAGTAGCTGAAATTCCAGCTATAGCAACTAATAATGTTTTTAACTTGAATATGACTTCCCATCTTCCCCTCTAGAAGGGTCCCTTCATTTTAGCCGTTCTCCATTGTGCTATGCTCTGGATTCTATTTGCAATGTAGAAATAGGTTATAATAATTATTATAAAAATCTTAGCTATAAGAGGACTAATCACTGGTATCCATGTAGGACGGCTCCCTGTGTGGGGTTACCGTGACCAGGCATCTTATCATATAACTTCACTTATGTTGACCACAAAGCCACAGAGCAGATGGCATTTAGTGACCAGCATTTTCCTGAAACCTCCTTGCAGATACTGTAATATTCCATGTAGAAATGTTGTTTTAATATACACACACCCATATGTCTCTGAAAGACGTGGCAGTAGCACATTCACTGAGGTATGCTGCTTCTGTGCTCCCAAATAACATAGACAAGCCACAACCAAATAGCACCCTAGGCAAGAAGCCACTTTTGTTGCTCCTCCGAACATGTATAGTATGTGCCCCACCACACATTGTGGAAGATTTTGTGTCCCAGGCTAGCACAAGACCTAACTTTGGGCAATAGGAAGATTTTCTGGGGTGCCTGCCAGCAACCACTCCTGCCTGAGTCATCCAGCACTAAGACCATCTCTGTGGACCAGCATTAGGACAGTCCCATACCCATTTCTACTAAATTCCTCTCTGCTGGACTGTTTTACCACTGACGCCCTTGATGACAGAAAGGAAGTTTATTCTACTAAGGGAACTGCTTATAAAAAATAAATTTTCAAATGATTACCTTTTTTTCCAAAATTGTCACCAGCCGATAAGGACTTCATCTGATCACCCTACATTAATGGTTTATAAACTATCAAGCCTATAATGTTGATTGGAAATTTAGAAGCTTTATCCTGCGTACTTCCCAACCATCCATAGTTTTAATAGTATTTCTACATTTAGCATATTAATAATAATTAGGTAATGTGTTTTTGTGGCATTTAGAAAATGCTGCCATAATTCAAATCATGGGCCAGTGTTCCAGATAATAAGCAGCTAGTACTGAAATGTAATCATCAACGTCTCTTTGTACCTCCTTGACCTTTTTATTCTTCAAAACCCTGAATTAAATCTTATTGCAACCTGTTTAACCAGAAGCATCCGTTTGCAGCCATAGCAGAATGCACAATGCCTCATAATCCCTTTTGTTTCTACATGTTTCCCACTCCACTGATTTAATTAGTTTTACTCATAATAGATTTGTTTTGCCCTGTAGTGCTGACTGTGTACATTGTATCTTAGAGCATTACACAGATTAAACATACTTGGGTTTATTTGCTGGGTCTGATTCAGGAAATGTAAAAAATATATTTTACCCAGTCGTGGTCTGGAAACCAGAAGAAAGCACTCCCAAAAGGAAAAGATGTGAGTTATCAAAGAGTTTGACTTCCCTCACAGTACTGCAAATATATCTGTATATAAATGCAGATAGGATGACGAGGATAAATAAGTTAAAAACCCTGCCTCCTTAGCCCACTGCCCATTGGGATGAGAGTGTTAAAATTGCCAAAAACTAAAATGCCCTACCTACCCCCTGCACTTCTAGGAGGGGGTGAGGTCTAGCTTAGCACTAAGGGTCAACAGTAAAATTTCCCATTCATCCGCTTGGAGTATGAAAGTTAAATCCCAGTGAACTTCTGCAGCAAGAAGCACCAGGTTAGCCTTGCATAATAGTAGCCCTGGCAAGGCGGATCAAAATGCCCCTATTCATTATGCAGGGCTAACACAGCCCTTATTGCAAGAGAAACTTGCCAGGGTGGCCCTTCATCATACCCAATGGACTGGCAATGACTTCCATAGATTCCCTATGACTGCATCTAAACTGTTTAATACACAGTGATGCTGAGGTGAGATTCAGCAGGTAGTCTGGAAAAAGGATCCATACACTAACAACCGCACACAAATGCCTGACACCACATACTCACATTCATGCTTACACTATATACCAGGGGCGTAACTAGAAACCTCAGGGCCCCGGTGCGAGAATCTGTTAAGGGCCCCCCCACCCCCAACCCATCTATCCCTTTCTCACGATCTACCCTCTCCCTCCTTACCCCCCTTCTCACGATCTACCCTCTCCCTCCCTACCCCCCCTTCTCACGATCTACCCACTCCCTCCCTACCCCACCTTCTCACGATCTACCCACTCCCTCCCTACCCCCCCTTCTCACGATCTACGCACTCCCTCCCCCTTCTCACGATCTACCCACTCCCTCCCTACCCCCCTTCTCACGATCTACCCACTCCCTCCCTACCCCCCTTCTCACGATCTACCCACTCCCTCCCTACCCCCTTCTCACGATCTACCCACTCCCTCTCTACCCCCCCTTCTCTGGTTTTCAGCAACCGCTCGGCACCCCTTGGGCCCCCCTGACTGGCAGAACTCCAGGGCCCGGTCGCAGTTGCGACCCCTGCGACCCTGGTAGTTCCGCCACTGCTATATACTAATACTAATGTACACACAAAGACTCTAACAGCATACGCTGACACCATATACTAACATGCACACTCGTGCAGACACCACACGCTAACACACATATACATCATAATAGCTAACACACACTCTACCAACTTACAGTAAAACATACTCACTTTAACTCACTTAAAGATAGCAATATCCAAGTGAATTAATTTGCACATCTGTAGACATAACACATATGCATTTTCATATTGCACAAATGTGTTTGATCTTCAGTATAATACCATATGAATGAACACTTCAGTGCAATCATCATGTGCGTGATATGTGAGCCAATATCACCATGCCTGTTCTAGATTAACAAAAGCAGACTAGTGGGCAGTACCTTAATTGATATTGGCCTCTTTCACCCAAAACCTACAGTTTATGATTTAAAGTGTCTTCAAGGGCAGAGAGTCATCATAGTAATTAGCTCCCATTAGAACTAATACATAAATACACACCAACAGACTTTTGCTGAAGCAGAGATACACATAACATCTGCTCTCCTACATCTACTACTCATTGTACTTTAAATGTGTGTAGGTATGGGTTTAGGTTTATATAGCTGTTCGTATAGGGATGTGTGAGGGATGTGTGAGTATATATATATACAGACTAACATCAGCAGTTGATAAATTACATATGTGTGACTCCCTGCTAAGTAGGAGCGGCCAAACACTATGTATCCAGCCTGTAGCCACACACTGAATGATCAGATCTGTTGCATGAGTGGAAGTAAATAATTATCAGGCTAATCGTGAAAGCAAATCCCCTTTACCTAATATATCAGTTTTGTCAATTCTTGTTCATACCCTTTGATTTTGTGTATCGAGTCTTACAACAGGAAAAAAAGGAAGACTAGATGGGCTGATTGGTTCTTTGCTGATGTCAAGTTCTATATTTCTATGTTTAATAATAGTAATAATAATAATCTGAAATGTCCCAATTTTTCGACCAAAGTATTAATGCATATTGACCTATTCAATGGAGGATAACATGTAGTATTATTATTATATCATTTACATATTCAGCATTGTTAGGACAGTAACACACATCACAAAAATGCATCCCCTTAACGATAATTGACATGCCTACCACGTTATGGGGTTAAACGAGCGTAAAAAGCAATCAACAATTGCTTTCTTCACTCAGCTGGTGTTGCTGCACTGCCTCAACATCTAGGCATCCACCAACACCAACGAAAAAATGCAGTGGCCCCATATGATCGCTTCTAGGAGAGGTCATACTCACCATAATGAAAGGCTACATGTATGGTGGCGCCTGGCGGCTAAAAAAAGTACTTGATCAACTCCTAAGCTTAGCCAGTGTTCCTGAAGTGCCTCTATCTAGAGGCATTCAGCGACGCAAAAAAGTCAGGGGCCCTGTTTGATCGCTCCTAGGAGCATTTCAAATGGCCACTTGATAGAGACATGCTTCCTCTTTCAAAATTAAAGAGTTCCCAGAGGGCCACAGGTACTGCAGCCAACCTTCAGGTCAATGGAGGCCAGAAAATGTGTCCAAATTGTTTTTTAGAAAAATGAAATTGGTGCTGTATCTTCCCAAAATCTTGGCATGAAGAGTGTTAAAATACCAGCATTTGAAATACCCTGAGGTGTCTAGTTTTCAAAAATATATGGTTTGATGGGGTAAAATGAATTGGCTGTTTTCAAAGATGTCACAAATAGGGCATAGGCGCAAACTGACTAGATGTTGAAATTTTTTAAAAAAATGTGCCCCCAAACAACCAAACACACTTATGCTTGGGTGGTATCACTGTACTTGGGAAATGATGAACACATATTGGGGTGTTTTTTTAAGTGAAATATACCAGGAGTGGTAAATTCATACCTGAAGTAAAATGTGTGTGGAAAAACCCACAAAAAAGGTACTGCCACAAAGTTTGACACAGGCTGGTGGCAGAATTGGTGAATAGAAAGAGTTAAAATACTAGCATTTGAAATACCCTTGGGTGTCTAGTTTTCGAAAATATATGGTTTGCTAGGTGTAAATTGAACTGAATGGCTCAAAGATGGCCCAAATGGCACATGGGATAGAATGACCAGGTTTTAAAAAAATGGTTTTGAAATACAATATGTTTCTTTTACTTATTATCCCATAACTGGCAAAAAAAAGCAAAAAAATGAAAACATTGGCTATTTCAAAACTCAGGACAAATAGTAGAATCCATTTTATCATCAGCTTTTGTAAATGAGTAAAAGACTGGTTTTATAGAAAATTAGATGATCAAAATAATGGTATCTTGTCCAGAAAAAAAACCAATATATAACTTATGTGGCTTCAGTAAATGAGAGAGAAGAAAGTAACATCTAACCACAAGCACTGCAGCTATTGTCTCGAAAGGAACAAAAAATAAAATCAGCCATTGTCACAAACAGGGCCGGCCCTATAATGGGGCAGACTGGGGCAATTGCCCCAGGCGGCACTTTAGAAGGGGTGGCACTTTGCCGCCCCAAGCGCTTTTTTTTTTTTTTTTTTGAAGCGGAGGAGAGAGAGAGGGGCACCGAGTGGTTTTCGCTTACCCGCTCGGCGCCCCTCTCTCTCCTCTGCGGCGAGTCTCCCTGTTCGGTCCCAGTGCCGGCTTGTAATGCAGAGCGCCGGAAGTGACGTCAATTTCCGGCGCTCAGCATTACAAGCCGGCACCGTGGCAGAGCAGGGAGACTCGCCGCAGGACTGTTTAAAGGTAAGTACCGGGGGCGGGGAGGAGTCGTAGATTATGGCGTCGGCGAAGTTTAAAATGCCCCCCCCGACGTCGGGGGGGGCGGCGTTTTAAACTTCGCCCCAGGCGGCGTGAAGTCTTCAGCCGGCCCTGGTTACAAAGGAGTTAAATAAAATAAGAGACAATTGTACCTTAAATGTTTCCTACATGCACTGCGATTTTTCTTAGAGTTGTCCCTGAAGAGATCCACATCATTTCTTAAATAGAAGACTAAGGTTACCTTGGTTTTCTTTCAATTATAATAAAGTGAATCTACATGAATATGTCTGCGGAGATAAAATTGAAAACTGGATTTACATGAAAATACTCCACAAGGAGTCCTGAGTCTCAAATTTATGTAATGTGTACCACATAACTACAATATATATATATATTACTAAACCAAACCTGTGTTTAAAACATGATGTCAATATAGTGTGGCAAAGTGAGGGAGGTTGTCTATATCAGATTGGAGCGCTCTCTATTCCCAGCATGAAAGGGTTAATAGATGGAAAATTCAATTTGGAGGTGTATATATCCATACAGAGCAAATTCACCTAATCGAAACTATCATTGACCTTAAATGGCTAACAAACTGAAGTTTTTGAGAATTAAATTCTACTTAAGCTCCCTGTGTGATATTAATTACTTTCCAGAAGAAGTGAATTCATGGCCCAAACATAATTGTTCATGCAGTGTTTATTTCACCCAGTAACAGGAACCAGCCGTTCCAAGCTAAATTCTGATGTTCCTGCTATACAACCATCAGTAAAGGAGATGGCTTTTTTAAACAAATGAAATTGTGTCTGTTTAATTACCACTTGACCATTAATTAGCACTGGGTTAATAACTTTAAAAAACTAGCTTTCATTTGTAGTTAGTTAATGATTTATCGGGCCATTAAGTCTACACATTTTAACCGACCAAGATGTTAATCTGTTCTGAATCAGCTTATGTTTGTCCCATGGATGTTTACATTGTCTCACTGCATTACACTCCTGGGATGCTGTGTCTAAGGAGAGGTGGCACTTCCTCATGTCCTTTTCAACCAGGCTCAGGCAGGGAGAAGATCTTCAACTTTTCCACCCTCCTGCCTGGAATGGATTGCTAAGAAGACTCATTTTGGTATCCTCAGCAGTGGAAATTGGAAAAGACCAAGCCAGTGGTGGCCAGTTTGAAGCTCTTGGTGAATATGATGCTAGAAGTGCTATCTTGGCTGTCAACTGCCAGTGGTTAATTACTAAATTTCTTTGCGGTTTGTGGTCACTTTGCCAACGCCTAGGAGGACTATATGATATCCACAACTGTGGAAATTGTGAGAGACCAAGACAGTAGGGGCAGATGGTTAATGTCCTCAAGTTGGCCTGGCGGTGGATAGATGTTCACTAAAGCTATGCCCAAGCCCTTGCCCTCATACTTGTGTCTGGTGTCTTACTGAGGAAGCGTAAAGGTATTCTGCTGATATCTGTATGGATGCTATAGGCCTAAGCAGTCATGACATATTGTCCTTACATTGATATTACTATTGTATATAACTAAATTAAAACTGAATACATTTCACCTACTATAAAAAACATTTTTTTTTAAATCATAATTTTCACAACACTTTCCAAAATCGGCTTCACGTATGTTCCATAGCAATATAAAAACAAAATGTTGTCAGTGATAACATAGCGCTGCAGAGTTTAAGCATCCAACATTAAACCACTAAACTATAATCAAATTTGCATGTCTGGCAAATATGGTAGTGATTAAAGTTTATTTTTAAACACTGTATTTAGCCTTTTAAATCATCAGTTACAACTGTCCCACTTAAACACATCTACAAATGCCTAGTGTTTTGGGTTTAAAACACTAATTTTGTAGAAGATGTTTAACCCCCTGGTACAACTGGGACCTATCATTTGGAAGGTGGTAGTAAGGGTGGCTGTAATTTGGATTGTTAATGCAGTAAGAAATTAAATTGGAGGGTAAGCAGAAGGAGGAAATTAAATGCATATTAAAATTACATCTTTTACTTTCCTCATGTACAATGAATAAAAGATATACAGCTAGGGATATTTGTAGGATTTGGGCTACTTTAGGCTAAATGAAGAGATGCCCTAACTGATCATAAACATAACTGAGAAAAGGTTTAAACCTTCTTTACAATCTTACATTTCAGTTTTTCAAACAATTTTCACCTATTTAGACATCTTTCAAGATCCTACAAAGCAAACGTGATTTTGAGTTCAAAACGGGTCAGTGTATCTTGCGATTTCCTTTTGGGTTAAACCCAAGCAGTGAAAATAATAAATAAAAAGTCCCCAAAGAGTAGGAAGTAAGAATATTTGGCCAAATAATGTTGGTAATTAACATTCCACTAGTTAAACCCCTAGTTGTTACTGTAGGCCCAGATTAACAGGTTGTCAACATTCTCAAGATTGTAAGCTTGCGAGGAGGGCTCTCTACACCTAATGTATCGGTTTGTCTTAGTCTGTCCATTCTCGTCTTGTCATACCCCTTGAATATATGTATTGTATTAAGCGCTGCGTAAATTGTTGGCACTATATAAATAAAAGATAATACTAATAATAATAATAATTTACCAGCTCTAACGTTTAGTACTGATGAATTCCATTCTCTGTGGTTCTGCTACCCAATGTAGGCAAGTGTGCATTCACAAACACAAGTGAGTTGCAGAAAAGCACTCAGTTGTAAGACATTTACAAAGAAAATTGCAGCAGATTATTAATTCTTCTATTCATGCTCTTTTACGTCTGACAGTGTTGGGGGCATACTTATATTCCTAGGTTGCCATCTCTGGTAATTCCCTGACTGGGTCACCCTATTCTATGCCCCACCCTTGTATAGTGGTAATATTCTGCCCCCAACAACCCCCCCCCAAACAAAATATGCAGCCGTTAAAGTGGAGCTGATGGCCTCTCAGTGAATTTGAGTGTTGATGTCTTCCGTTATGACTCACCCACCTCTTGGACTGAATGTAATGGAAGCAAAGTGCTTGAAAGCTTTTTCTATTCATTTTAGTTGAGATCATTTGCTCTGCAGCTGTCCGGTGAACTCAGAAGGACCCTCTCTTTTGTGCTCCATCCATGGAAAAAATATATCTGATGCGCTACATATGAAGTGTGTTTCAGACTGTGCAAAAATGCGTGGAGAACGTAAAACAAATACATTGTACTATACAAAAAGGTATAATACTAAATACGTGGAAGTATGAAATAGTAGGGAATTATCAGACATTTATCTTCAGCATTTTTTACAGTAGTTTTTTTTTATTAAAACATGCAGTGGCCAACAGTGCTTATTAATACAATAATGAATAGATTATTTTACATTTATGGCACACACACCTAGTCCAAGTACTGTATGTATTCAGTATCATTGAAATATATAATTTCAAAGCATAAAACAAAAGCGGTATTGTATGGATAAAGATTTGGATTAAAGTCCAGTAATGCCATACATTTTGAGAATAAAGTGATAACTAGATAGCCTTTTTCACAACATAAAAGCTTCTTGGGACTAAAGTGCAATGACAACCCCACAACTCTCATATCACAATACCTAGGAACTCTCGGGAAATCTGTAAGTACAATGATCTGGGACCACGTGTTGGATGTCCACCTGGGGCTAGTTTAATAAAGGGTGTTCTGTATTGGGTGGTCTTCATGACCAACATGCAGAGACTATATATTATGTGGTTTTATCATGCATTTCCCTAGGTGGCATTTCTAATTTTGGGCTCCAGTTTTTCCATGAAACGTGTTATTTATTGCTAAATTTGTTATATGAAAAGGGACTTTCAAATGTAGTGGTGTGTCTAGACTTCATTGTCTTGGCATTTGAGACCAATAAAACACAGGACAGTGGAGTGTTTTACTCATACACTATTCACACATGCTTGAAATGAGCAGTTGCCATGTATAGAAGTTTTTAATGATAGAAGATATGCAATTGAAATAAAATATGACAAAAGGGTGATATTAAAGTTTTGGGAAAAAAATTAGTTCTGCACGTCAAACAAATTAATCAGCAGCAAGTAAAATGTTATGGTACAAGTAATCAGCTTCCTGCCGACTGCCCTGCCAGTGGGCTTCCTGCCGTCCGCCCTGCCAGTGGGCTTCCTGCCGTCCGCCCTGCCAGTGGGCTTCCTGCCATCCGCCCTGCCAGTGGGCTTCCTGCCATCCGCCCTGCCAGTGGGCATCCTGCCTAGAGACTTACTGCCTGTACTTGTTGTACCTGTTACCTTCATTAATACAGTACCTTATGTAGTATTCTGCCTGTGCTGTGTTTCAGAACCCCTTGTATCCCCTGCGACAGGGCTCCTACCCAACCTGCTTACTAGGGTCATGACATTTTTGGCATTAGACTGACATTAGTCTATGTTTCTTTTCCTGACATGCCAAAGCACTTGTGATATTATTATGTCTAAACAGAGCAGCCGCTAGAAAGTAGTACTTTAGAAATAACCCCAATTAGGTGGTGAAGGCTTAAGGAAGGTGATGGACAACTTGGGCCATCAGGTGTAAATAAAAGAATGGAAAGTTTATACAATAAACACTCCAGCAAATCGGCAATGCCAAGAAATGAATCAGTGCAGTATTTTCGAGTTATAAATACATCTTGAAGAAACTCCAAGATGCTTGTCTAAGTAGGAGGATACTTTGTCCATGGATTTATTTCTTCACCGTTATCAAATGAAACATTTTCCTATTTCCAAATCTTTCTATTGGAATCTACTCAAAATCTGCTCCCTCTCCAACAAATCTACTACCATAGGTGACCTCACTACAGCTTCTTGCTGTTACTGACACCAGGCTCTCTCAACATCAATTGGATGTGGGAGCTACAGTCTTACGTGGAAACATGTCCATACACACAGCTCACCCAGTACGCAGAGGTGGTAGTGGTGTGTGTGTGTGTGTTTTCCTTCTATCACTTTCAGAACATACCCATACATCCGTTCTTGACTCTGCCTCTCTTATACTTGAGATACTTTGATTCCCTTGGAACTCTTAGATTCTTCATCTATTTTAGCCTTCATCAGCAGACTGAGTCTAGTACACACAAAATTCTCATTGTCTTGGCTTTGTCTTTACTATGCATTCCACCTTATTAGGTGTATATTTATTACCTCTCCCACTTTCTGACCACCACCTCATAACCTCCTTTACAATACTTGTACCCTGTCCCTCTCTTGCAAATATACTCCATTCTGCCTGTGATATCCATCTTTAACACATCTGTCCTCGAACCTACAGTGTATGCCAATATCTCCTCCTTCAACTCTCTTACTTCTCTTACTATTGAATACTACAGTAACCATCCCCTCAAGCATTGACACAACTGCCCCCTGAAACCACGTCCATAGTTAAACTCACAAACATGCTTTTTCTATCCCTGTGCCGGTTCACGTGTGAAGAAAGTATCTTTCTTGGGCAGACTACCTTAACTACAGATATCTCCTATCCTGCTTAAACTTTTGGCCTCTTAGTTTGCTAGAACACCACTATTATTCTCCATGGATCAATTTTACCAACCCTTTTACTTTTACTATAAAGTATATCTGTTAGTGCCGAATAAATCAAAATACATACATAAATGGCATTAACTTGACATGTCATGCATGGTAAATGTATTATGTTAATTATAGTGTAATATGTTTTTAAGAAGAGGCTGTGTTCTGTGAAAATAATAACTATTATATTTTCTATTATTTGTGACTAAACATAATCAAGAAAACAAAGAAAACCGAAACAGTGTTTCAGTTTAATGGTGTATGCTGTGAGCCGCTGTTCTGCTAGGACAAAGAAATATAATTACACAGCTTCCAGTCCTCTGCATGTTGATCTTGCAAGCTTTTGAGTGGGAAATCATTCCACGTATAAATAATTCTACCACATGCAAAACAGAGTGCTGACAGAAAAACATTAATATACATGTTCATTACAAGTTCTCAGTCTGGTTTTATTATATGCAGTTGTGCTAGGAATTAGCTTTATATTTCATATATGGAAGATGAGACAGTTGCCTTTTTGTTAAATATAACATTTCTAGGGCTCGGTAAAATAGCCAGATATTTTTTTCTTTTCATACGGTTTCTTTTACTCGTTTTTGCACTTTTTTCATACAGCTAAAATGACAGGCGATAAGATAAGACTTCATCGATAAAGAACATAATTTCACTCATATCTATTTCTAGTTTAATTTATTTTTTATTTAAGTTGTTTCCTTTTATAAGGTTACAACATTTTGCAAGTTGCAGGCATGGACATGCAAGTTAGTTTGTCCCATTTATTCGCACATATTTGCAAGCAAATGGTTTATTAGTGAATATACTGGTTGCTTTATGAGTTAAGTTTGCATTCAACATCATTGCATAAATAAGGAGGCCACTTGTTGCCTAAAAGGCCACAATTTGTAGCATTATTTTTTGCAACACTTGGTCTCACGCAATGGACGTCATAGGTCATTGGCTATAAATGGTGTCTGATGAACCAAACTGAAGCTGTGTGCTGTCAAAATTTGGAAACAAAATCCATGTTCCTGGAGCTGTAGAGATGATAAAACAAAGCCTGACTGCCTAATTAATTTATCCCATATATGTTTTCACGTTCAGTTGAGTAATGTGATTTTGGGGGGTTAGCTTGTCCATTAGAAGCTGTTATAATTCATCTGTCAGCGATCAGGGGAGTTTCTACAAAGTCAGCACAAGCGTGCTCTCCAAAGACAGAAGAAAACATTCCTTAAGCAGACAATAGGTTGTTTAAGTCAAGGTATGTGACAACGGAAAAAGGAGGACTATAACATCTTTAGAAATCATTAGAATGTGAAAAGAAATTACTATACTGCTGTTTTCCTGGATACTTGCCATAACATCTTCCTAAATGTCTGCTTCATATACTATTATTAAATTAGAGTTGGCTTTTGTTTCAGATAAAGACATCTACACATGGAAGTCATTGAAGTGTGTTTTTTCCCCCTCGTGATCATCCTTTAATCTAAAGAAAAATATATGGCTCATCTGTTTGTTTGGTACATCAGAACCAGCTGTAAAGTAAGAGTACATTGATCTCATTCACACAATGTCTAAAAAATCCTAATACTTACATGGACATGGAATGCCCTATTTACATAGAACAGTTTTTTTTTTTTTTTTTAAACTTGTACATTCAGATTAGTATGAATTTCATTTTTTAACAACATTTGCCCATATTGTTAACCCGTATGAATGTCCAAAAATGAGGAAGGACCCCAAATGAAACAAATGAAAATGAAGCAAAGAGCTCTGAATTTTTGCTTACATTTCATTAGTATTTTCACTCACAGTCTTGATCATGTACTCTCACTCTCTCTCACATACACTTTTCACTCTCTCACACACACACACACACTCTTTCACTCTCTCTCACACACACTCTTTCACTCTCTCTCACACACACTCTTTCACTCTCTCTCACACACACTCTTTCACTCTCTCTTAGAGTCTCCCTACTTTCCCTGCCAACCGCTTTCATGTCCCCTTCTCCTTTTCCACAGCACTGCTTCTTGTCTTGTCTCTTCTAGTTCTACTGTCTTCTTTTTTCCTTCTTGGTGTGCTCCTTCCCGCTATTGGCTCCGTTAACCTGAGAAAAAGGGACTAGGATGGCAGTCTCTCACTGAAGGAATTTATTACCGCTTAATGTGCCTCCTGTTGTTACTTAAAGCCTATAAAATGGAATCAAAATCAAGGCATTAAACTCCTTTTTGAAACATACTGCATTAATGCGTATCACAAACAACCATGTGGACCATACAAGAGTCTTTAATAATAAAACATTCTAATAAAGTTATTGCTAATTACCAAAGTCAGACATTTAATCTTGTAAAACCTTGTAAGAATATATATATGTATTGGAAGAAATCTATTTTACATTGTATATCTCTCATCAACAGCAGAATTAAGTAACTTTTTCTTAGATGTTGTCCAGCTATGAGATAATTTTCAAAGACTGTTTTATGGCTTCTCAGCATCACTTGTGTGTCCTCTAGGGAATTTACTTGAAACTGGAGAAAAAGGAGTGTAGCTTTCTGCATCTGGTATCCCGAATTCTCCCTGCACAAAGCAATGCTCACATTTGGCATCGTGATCCGAGCCGTATCATATTGTGCTGCTGATGGAATCCTGGCTAAGCACATACTTGCTGCCCGACATGAATTATGATACCGTTAATTGCCCAAGGAAACCAAGCTTCCAGTTTTTCCATTTGTTAAAAGAAACCGCAAAAAACACTGTTTAATTGTATTTTTATGGTCCATGTTTTGTGGAACATTCTGAAAGCCTTTAGTCTCAGTGACATTAATTGGTTCTTATGATTTATGGAAATAATTTGAATATTGTCCACGATATAGCATCATAAATAATTCTTTGACTTTATTTCTACTGAATCCACACAATCAAACAATTATATACCCATAGCATTACAGCTGCAATAATGCACAGGTTTTCTCAGTAACTACACATGAGCATGAGTGAAAGATTAATTGCATTAATACTAAAATTACAGTTAAAAGTAAAAAAAATAATATGGTCTGTGGCATTGACGTTTTCATCTGCTATCAGTAGTTGAATGAGTAAGTAACTGTTCACATATCTTAACGTAACTATTTACTACAGCAACCAATTGAATGATCCCATCAGAAGGAGCACTTTTTGAACTTTGCACCAGAATCAATGTCTATACATAACATCTACTGTGTTCAAGGGTCACATGAATATGAATACACGGGTCTTCTTGAAGTGGTGATTTGTAAGCGTTATGTGAAAGGCCCTTGTTGGTTTGTAGCCATATGGTAGAGCACAGCTACACCGAATATGTTGATATTTTATAAATATTTTACAAATAGTACTCCAATATATATATATATCCAATGCCAGCGGATTGACAGAGGTACCAGTAAGTCTTTCTTAACTTGTGTTAAATTGACACCTCTGTGTCTCATGTAGCCTTACCAAAGTAGAATGCATAGCAAAGTACTCTGTGAGTACTTTAATATGCATTGTTCAAACACTTACCTTTAGGAGAAGCTACAGCTCCAAAGCCCAGCACAGTACCCCCTCTGTTGAACGTTTTCTGCACCACTGAGTTTCTGCTTGAAGCAGCCAATCAATTGTAGGAATCCGCTCCCATTGAAACGAATGGCATCTGCACTTGCTAGATCCCCCCAGAACTCTCACCGAGCCAGCACTAGAGCTGACTGGTATATGGAGGGATTCTACATAATGCCCTATGCATTTACAAGTGGTCCACACAAAACTTTAAGGGGGCCACTCAGCTATCATATGAATTAACCTCTAGTAAAAATACAAGAATAGACCTGAACTCTCACAGTGAAAAATGTGTCCCAATCCCATGAATTCAAAGGGTTAGTGTACATCAGGCTGGAGTGTCCCCTTAGGTACTGGAACAGTGAGACAAGCTGCCAGTTTGGGAATGCTGGAACAAGATCACACTTGTCTTAACAGCTGGACTTTCCCTTGCCAGCAGGATCAGAAGGAGAACATGTAGGTGTTAATACAATCTTTTTACTTAAATGAGCAACAATTCTCCCCCACAGCCTCCAAAAGAATAACATCGCTAGATGAATGTATCTGCCTTCAGAGCTTTTTCCCATCTTATAACAGCTTAGTATATGTCATCTGTTATAAACAAAGAACAAGATAAAAGATATAAAAAACCTCTGCATATCTCTCATGCTGCATACATAATGACTTTTGTGGATAGTTCAGTTTGGGGCTTAGACTCATTTGCACCACTTAAATGCCAGGTCAAATTATCCATTTTAAGAATAAAAAGTACATATGCTAGGGTTTTTAAATGTATTGTATCTTTAGCATTGTTGCTGAGTGGCTTGTTATAGTAGGAGTATTTTATTGAGGTTAATAGAAAATCAACAGGCTATCAGTAATGTAACAATTGTTACATTTGTATGATACATTGTCATTGAAATGAGACATTCAATGGTGGACTCGTATATTTACAATATAAAACCGAGCTAGGAAGCTATCAAATATATCAAATATATTCACATTTTCACAGGTGGAGACTAATGATAAGGTGGCTGTATATTACGGCAAGTGAGAAACTTTGAATACTTATGCAAGTACTGTACACTAATGAATGTGTAGTTGTTCCCCCTTTGCAGCTATAGCAGGCTCTCCACAAGTTTTTGGAGTGTATCTGTGGGAATTTGTGCCCATTCAGCCAAAAGACCATTTGTTAAGTGCAGGCCCCCAAGCCAAACTCGTCAAACCTAATCTGTATGGATATTACTTTGTGCACAGGGGCACACTCAAATGTCTTTGTAGGCCGTAGCATAAACTTTACACTACACTGGAAGAGGCCTAGCCCAAAGCCTAAAAACTAGGATTACCATTATCCCTTCTCCACCAAACTTTATAGTTTCACTACGCATTCCAGTAGGCAGAGCTCTCCTGACATCCACCAAACTTAGATACGTCCACCAGACTTCCAGGTACTAAAGCATGATTGCTCCAGAGAATATATTTCCACTGCTTTACGCCATTCCAGTTGATGCTTGGCATTAGCTATAGTGATGTTTGACTTGTGTACAGCTGGACCAGGGCAGATTTAGTATGGCAGAGATAAAATTAACTGACTTGTGGTAAAGGTGGCATCCTATGAAGTTTAAACTTACTGATCTCTCCAGTAGGACCTGTTCTACTGCCAGTGCTTGTCTATAAAGATGGCTGTATATGTGCTTGATTTTTATACACTCACCTATTCCCCACATACCTTTATCATGTGCACACTGCTAAAAGGTGGGAATATCAACTCAGGAAGGTATTAAATACATTACTAATAAGACACTTTAACTGCCCCAATAACCCACCTGAATTAGTACACACAAGACATCCCGCAAAGCAGGCATACTCTTAAGTCTAGCGCTATGAGACATACGGTATCCAGTTTTACCTCAGATTTCTTTGCCTTTGTTCATGGTCTGATAGACACAAAGCTCTGTCAGATCACAAAGACAATCAGCATGGAAAGAGCCATCCGCAGAAAAACTACTCTGATTTTACCCAGCTTTACTTGTAAAAAGCGACTTACTGAATGCTAAAGAAAAGAGAGAAATCAGCATCTTTGATAGAGCAAACTAAGTATTTCACTGTATCTCAACTAAGAGAGTTTAAAGAATGTGTAGCAGATTGTCCCACCAGAGAAAGGTTCAAGTGAGGATGAATGCCACAAACTGCAAAATAACATGAAATGTTTCCATTTATTTTCTCTAAGTATAAATATCACCCATGATTGCTAAGGATTACTTAATGTACATGTATTCATTTCCTCCAGCACACATGATATGATGAAATAGTTGCTTATAATGTTATCCTCTTTTGACTCTTTCCAGTATTCTTCCTTCTTTTGCCTCATAACTTTGTGAGCTTAGAGCTGTTTCTGTTAACATGGAGAATATCATCATTGGGACAGGGTTTTTCCCCCACACAGTTCAAAACCTATATTATTATTATTTATTGTTTTATATAGCGCCATCAAATTCTGTAGCGCTGTACAATGGGTAGACAGGACATAACCTTTAACTATTACAGACCTTTAACTATTGGAGCGAGGAGACCGGTGGTCTCCCCTGGCCAAGTTGCAGCACCAGGATTTTAAAAGTCTGTACGAGCGACTCTATTGGTGCGACTTGCACTTCATTGGTTGATGGCAGAGAAGGCCCCTGCCGGCGACCAATATAGTTGCTTGTACGGACTTTTAAAATGCTGGCGCCAAAGCTGCTGCATAGTGCGTACTGCGTTAACCCCTTATTAACCCCTTCTACAAAAAAAAAAAAAATTGAACACGAAGAATGTACACGAATATTCCCCCGAACCGAACACAGGAACGGACGAATATTTGTGGAATACGAAGATTTTTTTCCCCACGAAGATGAACATAAAAACGAACACGAAGAGTTGGCCGGCGCCCAAGTCTACTTACAATTATACATTTAGAACACATACAATGTACTACTATACTCCTGCCCCTGCACATTATATTATATAAATGCTAGAATTGTTTTGTTTAAAATTCAGTTATACAAAGGGCTCACTTGCTGGCACACAATTTTTAAACTACATTTTTATTTTTGATACATTTATAATAACATGACCAATATATAAAATGCTACTAGACCTTCAGTTCTAAATTTAGCATTTATATAAAAAAAAATCCACATCAGTACAAATGAGCAAATCGTGATTGTGACTCCATCCTGTCTGTTGCAATATAATTTCCTTAGCGGCTGGCAATTTACACTCAAAATGTGCCACTTGTGATATTCTTGGAGAGGGAAATTCCAGCCGTTGAAACAACAGTTGTTCTTGCTCCATCTTTGCCAACTTGGCTTCATGTTGTCTTTGTGTTTTAACCCCTTTTTGCTTCTATGGTGACTACCAATAGATTGCTGACCTCTCTTTTTTCGCTAGCTTATTCACAGTGTAGAAGGAAAGCAAGGACTAGAAGAGTGCCCTAAAAGCATACAGTTTGTGAAAAGAATTGGCAAAGAAAGCCAAGGCTTTTGTCTGCAATAACATGATCCAATCCGTTTATGCCAAGAAGCCAGAAGTCAAATTTATATTGTATCTCGGTCATTTTATATGCTACATATATCTCACAAAAGAACACACATGTATCGGAGGCATGTTTATGTTTCATAAGTGATTGTTTTCCATTAGCGAAAAACAACCAAAACTAAGTTATGTTTATTTTTTGGGGGAAGGCAATATTCTGCCCTTTTTATGTTCTATTTATTTAATGTCTCCTTATGTTTGTAATGAATTTTCTCCGAAACCACATAGCATGCAATAGCTTATGATGTCAGCACTTAAGGTATCCTCTGTTGACATAATCTGTAATGATTTATTTCCTTTCTCGTCTTGTGACTATTAGTAAAACAGTACGGCTATTTTAAGACTGTTTAAATTTTAGGCTTCTTAAGGCCAAATAATATCACGCCAGACAAGTTTCAGATCATACTGTGGACAGATCCACACATTATAATGTACACATTTGGGTGTTCTACAGAATAGATGGGTAATAGATGAATAGTGATGGGTAGTGTTGCTTATCGGGTAGGTTCAGCAGAGAGTCATATAATATATGATTGGTGCTTTTTTTTAAAACACTTTTTTTATTCAAAGAGGATAATGGCACATATTGAGTACACAGTATAGGCAAACCAAGAGATGGTACGTAAATACAATATACATGTATCAGTGTCATATAACGCACACAAGCCACAACACATAAACTGTCATATCAACAATCAGTGGGAGAGAGTTAGACAGTATAAGTAGGAAAAGGAATGAGCATCTTTCCTGCAAATGGCGTTCCAGAGGAAAAGAAATGCAAATAAATAAATAAATAAATTAATGAATAGGCGAGCTTGCCGGACCCCTAAATCCGTCACATAAGTGAAACATAGGCATTTAGCACTGTGTAAACCAACAGTTTTCTTTACTGATCCTTGAAAAGCATCTGTGCAGAGACAAAATGTTGTTGTGCCATTAGGCAAAGTTCTATCCATGAGGTTGGGTGAAGCATTGGAAGGCGTTCTGCTTTTCAAGGAGCAGCCACTAATCTAAGACTGCAGAATCAAATATTTTTGGGTATTTGATTTATGGGGTATATAGAAATGAAACATTTGTTCCTTTAAAGTGCCCCATTGTGCTTGTGTCTGTACTAAATAATTCATTTGTGTTCTTGGGAAGCCTCTTTTCTTTTATCACTTTGGCTGCCGGGATATATCCTCTACACATTAAGTACACAATTTTGCTGATAACTGTTATTTTATTGTACATTTTAGACTAGAGTCTAGTATATATATGTCCTTGGTTTATGGAACAGTCTTGGCAATTTCTAAAATGTTATGTAAGCAGATTTCATTACAGGGAATTGCTTGCTTGTTTCGTGTCCACGGTACCTTATCAAGCAGATATTTCTGTACAACAAATGCTACATAAAACTCGTTGCCAAGAAAAATCTGGAGTACAATAAACTGCCTTTGTTTTGGAAGAAAATACAAGCTTCCAGCAGAGTTCTTGTGTTATGAGGCATTGGTCTACCCTCTAGACGTGAGTCTTCAAAGCTCTTCTTTAAGCTAGTAAATGAATACTTTGCATCAGTTTGGTACAGCATATAAAAAAGAAGCAATTTGATCGTTAATCAAAAATGCACAACTGGTTTGCAGATAAATAGAACTGGCTTAATAAAGCCGTAGACTTGGCCTGGCATTAAACAGACATGCACTTCATCAACTCGAGCAATACAAAGGGATTGGTAATGAAATTCTCCGAAATTGCATAGTTTTAGATTTTGTCCATTCATTTTACATTTCAACCAAAATATTGCAAGATTCTGACAATATATATTCTGTTTTCCAAACAACATTATTAAAAAGAGACCCTTTTAACCAATGTGTCTTCATAATCATATTAAGGATAATAATTATTATGATGCTCCTGCTATATTGTTAATATGATGTTTTAGATGGAGAGCTATGTTTGGCACACAGTTTAGCACCGACAGCGTTAAAATAATATTGCAATTTCCTTTCTCAGTTTAAACTACCTCCTGATGTTGGTTTTTTTTCCCTTCCCCTGTTTAGTCACACAACATGTCTTACTTTTAGCATGTGGTTGCAATGGGAGTATGAATGGCCTCCAAGAGAGACATCTGCAGTGAAGTTTAAGGATATTTTTATCCATGACATGTGCACTAAAGAACCCCATTGTACCGCGCCACGGAATATGATGGTGCTATATAAAACAATAAATAATAAGAAGAAGAACACATCTTAACAACACCAATTGGCATCATTCAACATCTAGCTTTGTTTCTGAAATCTCCAAGACTTCTTATTCTCTGGTCTACATTTGCATTTCGCAAACCAGGTCCAGGTCCATTAACCCTTCAGCCCCCTGTTCTGTATGCTCTACGGTTACTTCAGGCCTGTACTCACCACCACTTATGAAATAGGGTTTTTGCATATTTTGTCACGGTGTGACTTTTTTTTTTTCAACATGAAGTTCAAAAGTCAATACACTAGTGTGCTACAGTAACACAAATTGCACTACTTTTCTACTTTTTAGCACTGACATCTTCCAACAGATGCTTGACCAAACCCCACACCCAAATGTGGTTATTTAAAAGAAAATGACTTATAGCCCAACAAGTTATTCAGTATAGAGTCGCATATTGTTTATGGAATGCTTAAAACCACTTAATACGATTTCCAGCAACTCTGTAATATTTTTATTTAATTATCTCATTACATTTATAGTGTGAACCCATTGATACTATATAAATCTGTAATAACAATAATAATAACATCTTATTTAGACATGAGGAGCAATCTTAAGGGCTTTAGAATGATATCCAACCAAAAATCAGACTAGATAACATTTTAAGTAAAAATACTGTAGTTTTTCAATATATCTCACTGTTTTTAAGAGAAAAATACACACACATGACTTCTCAAGTTACTGTAGTAGCTATAATTATTTTTACTGTATTGGAAAAGCCAAAGTGGCCATGTATGAAATGGAGCATGTAAATACTATAAAACCAGCTTGCAACCTGGAAAAATAAGATTATTTCCAGAACACGCCACAAACTGTCTGTTTCATTATGTAATGACGCAGCAAACTTTTCCTTGGTTTACTAGTAATATTTTGACTGGGAGACTTTTTTTTAACTTGTTGCCGTTGTTTTCACATTGCGGTGATAATTAATGTTCATATTATTAGTTGATTAAATTATATAGCACCATCATATATCACAGTGCTGTACAATAGGTAAATAGGACATAACAATATTGCATCGCTTAAAAATTAGGATTTACAGAAACAAAAATTGAGGAGGGCCCTGTTCAAATGAGCTTACAATCTAGAATACTGACTAAGACCAGTTAGAAGTTATAAAGTCATATTGCATAGTTTACATAATGTACTACTTTTTTAGATTGTAACGTAGGTGGCCGAAATACTTTAAATCAAGGCTGCATTTGTGAGATGACAAGCAGAGCAGTTATGTCAAGGCGGTTAGTTAAGCGATTGCCCTCTACCATATCCTGATCCTTTCTGTGATCTTTTTTTTTATTTTCTTAGAAGTGTGGCTAGTGTGTGTTGAAGTAGTCAATCTGTTTTGGGCCATCACATAAATGGATTTTCTGCTTGGCATGCCCCTTCTGGTCCTTACCAGGTGGCAAGCAAGTTTCAATTAAAATGTGCCATTCAATGCAGGCTATTATGGGTTAAATGCTAAAAAAGGGGCTACTATTGTCAGTTCCTTGGCTAATTCCTTCTAGTATTCAATCCAGGATTGCAGATGCTTTATGTTGGGTCTGCTGGGGTGACTGCATTCTCCTCTGGCTAGGATCCGCATGAGGCCAGGCTGTGCATGAAAAGCATATCTGCTGATGATATATCACCCAGGGATATACATCTGAATGCAGGGTCTGAATTAAAAGGCCATCTGAGAATACCCAGGCTGCTTGAGGTGTCTGCACAGCCTCACTCACTCTCAGTGGGATTATTATATGGCCAGTATATACAATATGAGCAGGTATTGCATGATCCCTGCGTGGCTGGAGATTGTCAGAAGCAGCAGAGGGGGGATTCTCTCCTCCCTTTGTGGTCTTTGTGTCTCTCTCCCCACCTTCCCCCTATCCCGCCCCTGCAAGGGGGGACAGCTGTACTCCATGCACATCCCATCCTAAAGTAAAGTGCAGACAGCGCTGGCCGGTGCCCCCAGCGGTACCTCCATACACCCGGGCTATGTGTCTCCTGCTGCTGGGACCCTGTGCACTGCTGCTGTCATTGAAAGGTAGGAACTGGGAGGGCTGCAGGACGGCACTAACGGGTTAAACATATACAGCATGTGGGGGGGGGCTATTACTTTGTAAACGTAGAACATTGAGGGAAGTGATCGAAAAGCATCAACACACAACTAGTGCAAACGTGTCGGTATTAAGGCTACAAGTGCTGTATTCTGAGTAGAGCCATGGAAGGGTTAACGAGGGCGCTCGCCAATAGAGAACATTCAGGGAATGGGTGCAGCGCAAGTAAGGGTTAATCTGCTGTGCGCTTTTGACTCTAACCTCTGTGGTCCTTTAGATTGGATCTAAACGAAACCATCAAAGTCAATTTACACGACAGAAAGGAACCCTGGATGGCAAGATGGCACATCAAGGGTTAATTCAGTGGAGGTGAAGATAAAAAAGAGGGTTAGAAAGCTTATCACAAACTATTAATCAAGTTGCACACAGTGCATGGTCTGGGGTATTGTGCAGATAACACTGGGGGGCTGAGGTTCATTCTTGAGAAGGTCTCATTTATTCCATTTGGCTAGAAGTCCACCTTCAAATAAACTGTGTAGATTGATAAAGGAAAAAAAACGAAATAAAAATAATATTTTTTTTAAAAAAATAAAAAAAAATATATATATATGTAGATTATATATATATATATTTAATCTAAATATATTATGTATAATATGTATATATATAAATATATATATAGTTAATTGCTTTATTTTTTATTAGATCAGAAAGACAACATTTAAACAAAAAATAAAGCTGAAACTACTATATAAATTTGGCTTGTTTACTAATTTTTTTATGGCATTAACTGACTCCCATTGTGCCCATATTGCCTGAGAGAGGCCAACAGGTAGGCACAGGAATTTGGGGCAGACCTTTTTTTAATCTCTTTTCAGATGAACAAACACATAATTGATTGTGAGGTTAACAATTAAGTAATGTTCTTTAAAAGCAAACATTGCTGTACTAAAGCTATACAAAGTATAAATTATACTGTAATAAAATATTTATATTTTCTGAAGGGGCTCCTCTTATATTGGTGGTATGGTCCTGCATGTAGTATGATGTATAACATGATATGTAATATAAGGAGAAGTTTAATGTAAATGGTGTAGTGAAGCATGAGCATGCCACCCCACATTATACTGACCTGTATTAACATTAATCTAAATCACTGTTCCATTTATCAGGAAACAACATCATCCTAAACAGCAATGTGAGTCTGGATCACTTCATATTTCATTTTTTTTTAAATTAAACCCATACGGCCTTCACCTATTATTTCACAGGTTTGGAATTTGTGGAAATTCACGTTCATCCCAATACTTCATTAGGTCAACCACCAAAGGAACAAGATTCTACTTTTGAACTTCAAAAAGCACAGCCTGTGATTAAATGTACTGTGTTTTGAGTCTCCGCGTGGATCTTGGAATAGATTCATACTTTACTATACAGAAAACCAGTAGTTCCGGCTGATGCTAGTAGTAGTTTAACCTGTGCGGTAATCCTATATCGCTGCGGCACAGTAATATGGCACACAAAGCATATTTGGCCAATGCATTCCTCCCATTCATTCCAATACACTTATGAGTTTGGGGCATTTTCCTGCCAAACTTCCCCTCTGTGCTGTTCATATTCCCTAAGAGGCCCAGCAAGCTGTGGCACTGAATGCGGTTAATTGCAGCTTCCATATATCCACCTTGCTGGATGGATAAGGTAGTCCGAAAGTCCTGCAAATGACTCTAACCCCACCCCACCTCCAGCCCCATCCCACTAATGAAGGCATGCCACATGCCAATATTGGGGTATGCTAATAGAATACAACAATATCCTTAATATTGTCTTTAGAGCAGATCGCATTGTGTCCTTGAGTTGCTTTACAGACTTTACCTCTACATTGTGCCAGCCGATTTCATGACAAATGTATAGATAAATATATTTATGTAGGGTCCACAAAATGTGCCCTTGTTTGGCTATTTTGAATGGACACTTCACTTGGTGGAGGTAGCACTGCCTGTTACTACTTGAGTGATGGAAGTGTCTTATTCTGTTACAAAAAGTGTTGTTTACACAGTGAATGGGTTTATATTTGGGTTTAAACCTAGCAGCTGCTCCTTCTAGGACGTTTGTTTGGGTATATTGGAAGCAGACCTAAGAACTTCCCAAGGAGACTGGCCTAGAGGTCTCCCATTTCCTCTCTGTAATGATGCCAGGAGGACAGCAGAGGGGCATAGTTAGTTGCAAGTTTGTGGCACAGTAGCTGTAATTGGCCATGAGTGGCCTGAACTAACAACCCCTCACCTGAATATCAAAAGAACTGCCCTGGTGGCTTGGCATCTACTACTACTGTATACTCACAGCCACTGGAGGAGATCCAAAGAGTTGCCGGCTGTGGTTATAAATGATCAAAATCTTCTTTGATACCGGTGAAAATGTTTTATTCAGAGCACACGGTGGTAGTGAAAGCTAAATATTTCCCTGGAAAGCTAGTAAAGTTGAACTTGACTGGTAGATCCATGACTATTATGCCAGACGTTTTTCACAACGTTTTCACTGTCAAAATAGAAGACAGGGCATATTATATTCACTGCTACTCTTGGCAAGCAGAAACACAAACTATACCCTCTGGTAAGTATACCTAAAGCAAAGTGTGCTTTAACTGCAGCTTCACTGCCTGCTGTGTCTGTATTCAGGATTTACAGTATATCAAAACTGATGGCATAAAAGCTTAGTTTAGTGTATATATTAACCAGGGGTGGCCCCAAGTGAAAAACTTTTGGGGCCCCCCATTCTTAATTATACATAAACAGAGAATAATATGTATAGTCAATTCATAAACAGAATTAAGAATAGTGAAATACATTTAAGAGAAACCTGTGCCTCACCTCTCCCACATCCGCTGGGGGTCTGAAGACGCTATTTAATCTATTTAAATGGTAGCGCCACCCCTAATGTGAACAATTTGTATAAATGATCAACTTGTAACTTTCATTTCCCTTACTAGCTTCTTGTGCGTGGAAAATAATATATTCCAGGGGGGGGGGCACCTGGATGACCATTCTGATCGGCTGCTCATTTTCACATTTCAAATCCTAACTTTGTGATTTTAATTTGTAACTTACTTTTATAAATTATGACTTCCCCTTTCTGTGGCTTTCTGTGTCATCTGGCCATCTGGATATGTTACGTGGTGCCATGCTATAACAAGCTGTTTATGGCATGGCACGGTACTGTGCCACATTGGGCCTTTTGTGAAGATTTCCAGAGTTAGGGATCTAAGGTTTTCTCAGTGGCGGAGACGTTGGCAGTACTTTCACTCACTTCATTACTGCAAGGTCCATGCCAGTTATCAACTGTAAGTAACTGAGCTTTCTTTTTGTTGGCAGTTGTGTTGTTTACTAATGGAGCCGAAGTCTCTTCTGGATCCTGTACCTTTGAAAACAGTACATGCTCCTACAAGTCAGCTTTTACGTTTCTTCCATGGACCGTTAATTCTGAAGGTAATAAATTTAAACTGATTTTACTTCTACACCTGTTCATGTCAGTTCAAAATATATAAAAAAAGAAAGCCTGCATTGACGTTTTCTCAACCAATGAATATACATGTGGTTTTTTTGTATAAAATGGAATCTCGCGCTGACATTTTGTTACGAATGCTTTATACACAATAGTTAAATTCCTTCATTGTGAAGAGTTAAAGAAAAAGGGATCCAGGTGAACAATAAAATATAACATACTTAAAAAAATATTACAGAGTAAAGTAGTAACAAATTGACCTCACCAACCTAATCAAAAAGGTTTAATGACCAAATCCTGAATAAATTATACCCACATACAACCAAACAATCAAACATTTTGCCTCTAAAAGAGGCAAAAAGGCAATACAATTGGAAAATACTGCTATGCACGCTACAAGAAACTTTGTTAACCTGAGGCCACACATTAGTCTGGAGCTGGGGAATTTGTCATGAGGGCAGTGTATCTGGTGGACACAAAACTGACAATGCATACTGTTCAGTGTAGGGTGATTAATGTTGGATCAGCATGAAATTCTTCTAACCCTCTATTTACAGAAAAAGACAGAGTAGAACAGTGCTACCTGCTAACTTCATGAAATACAGTTAGTTTTAAACCTCAGCTCACAGAATGTCACGGAAAAGTGGCATGCATTCTATGCTTCAGGTGCATAAGATGGCTACTTTTAGGGAACAACAACTTAACGGGTAAATGTAGGTGTTTAATGAAAGTGATAACTGAAATCATAGCTGTACCACAGATTACTACAGGAAGTTCAATGTATAAAAGAAATGTTGAGTAACTAAAGCAATGATCGGTGCATGGAGCAATCAGCCTAATGTGGCTGCTTGCTATCATGCCATCAGTGGTAAAGAAAATAAATTTCAATGGAGGAGGCTTGTGTTGGTTAAATTTCTTCTAACATGGCTTTTTATTATATTTAGCCTTCCCATTCAGCTGGGAAAAGTATTGGCGTATGAGGCACTCACTGGCCCAATTTCCTCCTTGATATCATAGTTGCTTTGAGAGTTGTAGCACACAAGTTGTCAGCTCTTGGCAATTATGTATGGTGAACTTATAAAAGTGAATTATGATGATGCTAAAACTATCAGAAGGTTTGAAGTGATTCAGAATGTTTTATTGTAGTTTGACAATTTGTTATCCAGGTGTCCAGATACATTAAATTGTGAATAATTGGAAACAACTGTTTAAGTTGCTGTGTGCTTATGTTGCATAAAAATCTTTTTTTTTTCTTTTTAAAAGTTAATTACACTTAATAAACTTTAATGGTGTTTACAAAATGGCCAAGATTGATGTGATAGAAGCTGGCCTTACATAGAGGCTGATTCCAACTGCTAACTTATTTTACCCTAACAAGGGATGAGGAGACAACGCTTGGTTGTTGAATGTGACACCAACAACCAAGGGTGAGCGAAGAGACATAGCTAAAGGAGCACTGAGATACCGCTATTTCTTACTATAAAGAAAATATCTCCAAAAGTATTACATTGAAGCACAAGCTTTACAGAGTAATTGTAACATTAGGCACGGCCTTCATAACATGCAGTATCTGTGTCGTGCATCCTTAAGATGTCCTATCCCAGCCGTCAGTAGGAAGGATGGAGGTGAGTTTAGGGGGGCGAGACCACTGGCTACATGTAATTTTATTTAAAGCATTTGCGGTACTTAGGCTAAATGCTATGTAGAGCAAATATTGCATCTGCTCGTGTCTTTTTCATATAAAAAAAAGCATTAGACAAACTTTGGTTTTAAAATAATACATTCAAGCATGTAAAACAACATTATAAAGCTGTCGACCTATGATACACCAAACCTGTATAATATTTATATTGCAAAAGCTAAATAAAAAGATTTCAACACAAAAATACGGTTTGTTATTACAAAGTAAGTAAACATCCATATTGTGTTCATCTCCATAGCTGTGGAAGATGTGCTCTTTGTTAAATGATTACTTGAAGTTATGACATTTGGATGAAAGCCAAACTTTTTACTTCATACATATAGAGTTTGCCAAGCAATGGCCTAGATTTTTGGGGACAAAATGCCAAAAATGCCAATGAAACAGGATTGGAAATAGAATAGTACAAAAAAGCGAGATTTGTCAGAAATATTTATAGGATGACTTTACAGTTGAATCTGATCCTTAATCTTTTATTGATACTTTTGCAGAGAGTGGCGTGGAATCAACATTTCATGTCTTAAGGTTAAGGTATCTTGATTGAGGAGAAGGAATATTCTACTTAATCAATTGAAACTGTGAATACATTATTTCAGTTTATAATGTAGGCCAGTTGCAATATTATTGTTGGGATCATTAGATTACATACAAATGTATGTACGTTATAAAAACTTGCAATTTACTGATACTTATGGCTTATATCATCTGAATATATCTGGTTTATTTAAAAAAAGGAAGACCCCACAATTCCCATAGCAATGAAATAATCTGCATAAAAAGGGTGATGTATTTTGAGACAAATCTCGGTTAATAACAGTGTCCCAGTATATTCCGGTTTTCTTTCTTCTACATGTGTCCACCAAATGTAACACAGATGTTTCCATATTTTCATGTGCACATAACATACCACATTAGAATTCCCTCCACATTTGGGGAAACATGCGGTGTATTTAATGTTTCTAATGACAACCAAGGATGACGTATATTTATTTGCATAGACATCACAGGCATCAGTAGTAGCACAGGCGAAGAGCATTGCTTCTTGCTTCATTTGGCATTCATTAGCCATTTTATGTCTCTTCCCAGCATTATTAGAACTATATCCTTTACACTGCCCCCTCCTCAACCAGGCTTCAGGCTCATTCATGCACCTATTCCATCTGTCTCTTGTCATCCCCATTACTGCAGCTGCCTCATGATCATTCTTACCAGTTGTCTAACGACTTCCTTCTACCCAACACTCTGTGTCCAGTGACATCACTGCTCACTTCTCTACACCTCAACCCTATTGAGCGTATTACTCCAATGACTGTTTTCAGGGGTATATTCGCTACAGGAAGACTTTTGCAAGTGAGTTGCAGTGAGTAGGAATAATTCAACTCTGAACCTATAAGCTTATAATGCATAGTTAAATCAATGAGATTTTGTGAGCCACCTCGCCAATTAAACTATGCATTATGCAGGGGCAGCTCACAGTTACTTGTGGGAGAAATCTGCCAAGACAAGGTGAGAGTTTAATGAATAAGCCTAAACTCTTCTGTTGAATTTATTTAAATGAAATGTTTTGTATGATGTCCTTAACAAGATCTCCAAGCATTTTATTACTGTTTTAACAATGATGATGGAATCTTACATTATATTCCCACGGGCATTATTTGTAAATAGGTATTATTTCAGTCTTGTCATCGACTCTTACACAGTATCTCTCATATATGGTTGCTGCTCACAAACACAGCTTGGCCATCCTACCTCAGAGACCATTTATTCCTCTTGATTTATATAGTTAATCTCGATTCCAGTCACAATTTTATCTTCAAAGCCATTTCTGAACAAAGCATTAGTATGAAATATTTTCCGTCATGGTTTTTCAGTTCCATTTTTATATTCAGACCTTTAGCAAAACTAATCTAAGTCACCTAATTCTGACCTTTCCATCTGGATACTCCCATAAACTCTTTATAACCTCTTCTTTTAAGCTTAAATTTAACAGACCATAGAAATTCATGCGTTTCAGGAAACTCCATATAGACTACTGATTTTATGTTTCAGAACAAATGTGACATAGATCATTCTGTCAAATGGCACAGGGAATCGTATCAGCATTAATATGCACTACACATACTTTGTAAGAATAACATATAAAGCTGTATTAGCCCAAGATAAAATGGAGGCTTTAGTCAAAAGCTAATACCGTTTATTAAAAAATATGTAAAATTACATAAACTTTTAGGACCTCTGATGTCTTTTCTTCAGATGGAATGAGACTTCTTATTTCTCCCAGAGAAGGGACCTGAATTGTTCCAAAATATTAGGCAGCTATATCTTTTCCAATGTTGGCACAATGAAAGGTATCACCTTGGACTAAAGATGCCACACCATTTTTAAAATTCTGTTGGCATCTAAGAATGCTCTAGAATCTAGAAAGTGTCTGTATTTAATGGGTATTAAGAGCTCAATTTCACGGTTTGATATAATAAAGATTGTTGCATTCTAACTGATGGGTAATGAAGCATCAATTTTTCATTTTCTTCCCTTATCATGAAAAATGCAAATTTGGTAAAGATATTACATTCGTTATCTAACTGAAGAATAATAGATTGCAGACTTTCGATACTATCTAGGTCTCTTCTTCAGGCATATGATACATTTGAAGCAGAAAGTATTATTCAAATGTATAAAATGCCTACAGAAGCAGAGGAGGGCTGGCACCTTGTGGCCTAGGAGGCTGATAAGATCAACATACGCACTGCCACGCATATTTACACACACTCTCACACGAACACACTTACACAAACATGCACACACGTGCTACACACCCATATACTTATACTTACACACACTCTAACCCACACCATTATGCTAGTGCACTTACACATTCACACTCTAACACACATACACACCCATGCTAACACACACTTACACATATACTCATGACAGCACACACACTCATGCTAAGATACAATTACACATAAGCACTTATGCTAACACATATATGTCATGGATATAGGGCTGCAAAGACAATTTTGTTGAATCTATTTAAAGTGTTTTTTTTAATGTGAATTTATCAAGATAAGAGCATGATATTATGTCCCATACATTCCTTGTTGTTTCCCTGCGATTTCCTGGACGGCAGGGAATTCCTGCTGAATTTTTTGGATAGTCGCTATGGCTGCCTGTCGCCTTATGCGAGGGCCCTTTGGGGATATTTTGGACTCACAATGGGGCACAGGTCGGGAACTCATTCTGGAACCCTGGTTTTCCCTCCTCACCTGAAGACCGGAGTTCTGTAGCCGCGGCCATAAAACTCTGGTCCGTCTACATTTCCGACTGCGCCCGGGTAACATTCCATCACAGTTGCTCGGAGCAATGCCCTTAGATCAGGGCGCTTCTTGAACAGAGACCCCCTGGGAGTCTGGGACTCCAAGCTTTCCATCTGTACCCCGGGATTGCCGCCACTCCCCCAGGACACCCCAAAATCAGTGACTTTGTGTTTTGCGGCAATTGCTGGCTGTAGTGTCCAGACTGTGCCTTCGGGCTGTCTGGGCAGGGCATTGTTTGCTAATGGCATCATGCTCTTATTGTGTATATATTTGTTGGTGTGTTTTCAATAAAACCCAGTCCATGTTTTACCTCAACAATAGTCCTGTCTGGTGCTTAGGGTAATATGCAATGAGCTGTATTCTTTTAACCCTTTATATGCTGGATCTTGAGTTCCTGTCCTGGGCTTAATGAGCTGCTTCTGATGGTGTTTCCGTCACAATATGCAATCATACTAACCAACGCACTTTCACTTATACACTCATGTTAACACACACTTACAAATATATTTGTATATACTCACTCAGTACCTAACTTCCTTATCCTCTCACTCTCTTACCCTCTCTCCCTTACTGTCTCATTTCCTTACTCTTTCTTCCTTAACCTCGCTCTCAAATCTTCCTTCCCTTTCTCCCTCACCCCTTTACCTTCCCAAAGCCTTCTTTGTAGCTGCTCACACACACACACACACAATAAGGTTTAGAAATAGTTTGGGATTGATCCAAAATTGTATTCTCTGTCCTTTCTCAGTATTTGATAATGTGATTGCTCTTGTCATATTAAGGTGTGCAGTGAGTTAAGTGTCCAGAAGGTATTGGACAACAAGATCAGATTATGATAGCAGATGGTTTGTTTTAATTTTTATTCTAAAAATAGTCTATTCTAATCTAATTGTTTTGTATGTACTGAAATATTATGACAAAACCATAACTTATTAAGTTTCAGTAATGGAAAACTTGTAAGCTCCCTGTCTCATAGTAAATAATGGGATTCTATTATTGTATAACACTCTGAGCCAAATATATTAAGAATATTTCCATGTGTATGCATAAAATAAGGAACAACTAGTGATTAAGGGGACGCTTTATTGTCCAAAATGTCTTGATACGCTGAAAGGGACATACAAAGACATTTTGGACAATGCTATGTGGGAACAGTTTGGGGAAGACCCCTTTCTTTTCCAGCATTACTGTGCCCCAGTACGAAGCATGGTCTATAAAGGCATGGTTGAATAAATTTGGCGTGAAAGAACTTGACTGGCCAACACAAAACCCTGACATAAACCCCATCAAATACCTTTGGGGTGAACTGGAACGAAGATTGAGATTCAGGCCTTCTCGTCCAACATCAGTGCCTAACCTCACAAAAGCTCTACTGGATAAATGTACAGTGCCCTCCATTAATATTGACACCCTTTGTAAATATAGGCAAAGAATGCTGTAAAAAACCCTTTGATCTGGTCTTAAAAAAAATACAGAACAATACTCTGCTCTCATGGATATCAAACAATTGCAAACGCAACACAGGTTTATACCAAAAAAGTGAAATATATGTGTGGCGCAATTATCAGCACCCTTATGAGAAAAATATATTTGAAGCATATTCTCATTGATAGTTTACATTTTTAGCACGGTTTGGTGACTAGGTACAGGAAATTGTTCAACCATTACTTTCTGTTTCACAGGGGTATAAATATTAGGTAACATATAGGTCAGATTCCCTTTGTAATTTTTCACAATGGGTAACACCAAGGATTATAGCTGTGATCTGTGGCATAAGGTTGCTGAGCTTCATAAAATGGGAAGTGACTGTAAGAAAATAGCAAAAGCATTGAAACAGCCCATTCAACTATCAGGGCAATCATTATGATGTTCCAGTCAACTGGAAATGTTATGAATCAACCTGGACGTGTGTCTATATTGTCTCAACACACTGTGAAGAGGATGGTTGGAGTGATCAGAAAATCTCCCATGGACCACAGCTGGAGAATTGTAAAAATGAGTTGCGTCTTGGGGTGAGAGTCTCCACAACTACAATCCGACATCACCTACATCACCTACATCACCACACGTTGTTTGGAAGGGTTTTTAAAAAAAAGCCTCTACAGAAACTTCTAGAACTTCAAATGGGATTGGGTTTCGCATGGTCAGATATATAGAGCTTTTTGGCAATAAACACCAGAGGTAGGTTTGGCATACACACAGAGAGGTAGCCATTTGGAAAAGTACCTCATACCCACGGTTTAATATGGTGGTGGCTCGTTAATGAGCTCAATTAAGCTCATGGACTCTATCAAATATCAACAGATATTTAATGAACACCTGACTCTCTCTCTGCCAGAAAGCTTAAAATGGGCTGTGATCCAAAACATATATCCAAATTAACAGAAAAATGGTTTACTGACCATAAAGTCAAGGTCCAACAATGGCCATCCCAGTCCCCTGACTTGAACCCCATAGAAAACCTGTGGGGAGAGAAGAGTCCACCAGCATCGAGCTTGAACTTTAAAGGCTCTGGAGAGATTCTGTATGGAGGAATGGTCTCAGATCTCTTGTCATGTATTTTCCAACCTCATCAGGCATTATAGGAGAAGACCCAGAGCTGTTATCTTGGCAAAGGGAGTTAGCACACTGTATTGATTAAAAGGGTGTCAAAATTAGTGAAATACATTTGTTTCACATTTTTTGGGGATAAACCTGTGTTGTGTTTGCAATTGTTTGATATATAAGAGAGCATAGTATTTTTTGTGTATTTGTTTGAAAAAAGATCAAAGGGTTAAACAATAAAGACAATTTTTCACAGCATTCTTTGCTCATATTTACCAAAGATGTCAATATTAGTGGAGGGCACTGTATATACATAAGTATAATTCCTATTGTCTTTGTAAACAAAGTTGATTTTAAAACAAGTTAGAACCGGTATATGGTTTCATTACTGTCATTTATTGTGCTATGATAAAATATGGTTTTGTCCTTATTGTTTTCTCTCTGCCTCGGCTGGTTTGCTTTTCGATTAGTCACATTATGAGCTGTGAAAGTTAATGTACTGAAGGATGGCGCAATGATTCAGATGTGTCACTTAGGATTCTCTTGACACCAAACTAATAAACAAGGGAATAAATACAATATTTGTGTTTGGTATTAAATGTAAAACATTTATTGCACTGGATTAAATACTGCCTGTCTACTTACCAAAAGTTTACCCTGGACTGGATGACAATTTCAGAATACTTTGTGTTAATTAATTTATGGTCTTCATTC
The DNA here is from genome assembly GCF_027358695.1 of Spea bombifrons. Classification (NCBI taxonomy): domain Eukaryota; kingdom Metazoa; phylum Chordata; class Amphibia; order Anura; family Pelobatidae; genus Spea; species Spea bombifrons. The sequence goes on from NC_071087.1 coordinate 100,616,642, forward strand.
AAGAGGTGTGTAGTGCATGCGATGTTTACATTTTGTTGCACGCGTGGGCATACATGAAAAATTCTGGCATTAAATATTTTAAAATATTTAAAAATATTTGCCCAGACAACTACTGACCCCTTCAAAATGTGTGGTGGGTGAGGTTTAATTAAAGAAATAACTCTTGTGTTCAGTGGCATACGGGGGTTAATTAGCAACCTAAAAATAGGCCAGTGTGAGATAAAAGAGTACCCTATAGGAGGCACATAACGTAAGAGCCCCGAGATATGGTATAAAATATAAAAAAATAAAAAAAACATATCTTTCCCTTTTTATGCCAAATAAGCAAACTTCTGAATTACACACCAAGCCCATGTAAAAACAACATACTGGTATGTTAGGAAAGGCACATAGTTATACTATAATGATATACTACTGAAAACCGCCTAGGGAGAAAATGCAAATGTTCTGTAATATGACACATCCGCTTTACTGGGGTATGGCTTCTAAGATGCTTGTCATCTTTCTTCCTTTTTTAATATATTTGTATAAACTTATGTAATCTTTTAATTGATTATTCCTTCTCATTAACATATTCTTGCTCTATCGTTATGTTGTTGATTGCTGTTGTTGTAATTAACTTTGCGAAATAAAAAAAAGAACTGTAATGTGCATGTCATATTTATGTCATATTTATGGTCAGGAAGCATTAGTGGAAATGTTGTTCCACTTACAATACTGAAAGCCCACAGCCAAACTGATCACGAAGTGCATTAGAGCTAGTATTACTGTTTTTTAGTGTCTTTTCTAATATACTGCTGAATTGCCAGGATAAATTCCATTAGCATTAGTTGTTCATTAAAACATTGGCCATGGAAGTTGTTATAGTTTTGTCCTCAAAAAACAGGCCTTATTAGTCATCGAGTTACGCAAACTAAAAGGTTCTTTAAAGGAAACAAAGGGAATGGCCTGTTTCAGTAACTAACAAATCTAAAACACTTTTGTTTTGAACTAATATACTTTTTTTCTTCCGCTGCTTTACCAGTATACAGGAAAACAATGACCTAAGGCAGCTTCTTTAATAGAAAAAGGTTACTACTATAAAAAAGGCCAGAAATTAGAAACTGCTTGGTATGCGAGAGGCTTATGTGCTTTCTCCTTATTGTTTTGGAAGGGATGGTGTACTACCGACTGTGTAGGGCTCATCAGAAAAGCATTAAAATAGAAAGAAGCCCGGAGGAAAAACTACAAGTGTGATTTATGGGTAATTTAAATACTGTATATGGTGAACATGTCACACGTTTTGTTCTATACTTTTTATTTATGGTCATGTCAATTTAGGGTTAAATGAATTATGGGTCATCTAGTTCAGTGTGTTAATCATAGCTGCCTGATGTTAAATACTGATGATTAACACCTTTACAATCATACAATCCCAATTAAAGGGTCAGGGAAGCTACTCTTGCCCCCTGTTCCTACGGAAAAAAATATGTCCATGTTAAAGCATGTGTACGATTAGCCAAGGCTTAAATTCGTACAGACTAGAAAGCAAACCGTTTGTATGAAAGGTGAGAGGTCTAACTAATAAGTGGTACCTTTTAATGGACCAACATAGAAAAGATGCACAGTTCCATAAGCATTTGTGATCTAGCTGGTCTCATCAGCTGGTGAAGACAAGGTCTCAGAGGTTCCTAAAGCTGTGTAACTCAAAATAGTGAAACCATAACCCCCTGTAGATGCCATATTTACATAGTTACATAGTTCATAAGGTTGAAAAAAGACCAAGGTCCATCAAGTTCAACCTATATACATATTGTGTCCCTACTGTGTTGATCCAGAGGAAGGCAAAAAAACCCATATGAAGCAGATGCCAATTGCCCCATACCAGGGGGAAAATTCCTTCCCGACTCCAAATATCAGAATAAATCCCTGGATCAAAGTTCTGTCCCTATTAATCTAATATCCATAACTTGTATTTAACCATGAACAATACATTTACCACAGAGTTTATGATTTTGCCATGAATTCTGGAAAGTATGGATACGAGCCAGCACCCATCTCTCCTCCTGTCCTTTTTAAATGTTTCATTCAGATTCAGGTTTGAAGGCCACAGTGGCAGTTCTCGAGGAGGTTGGTACTGTACAGACATTAGCCATTAAAGGAAAAAAAGAAACCATGAGATTTTCGTTCAATATTAATACAATTTGGATCTTATCCCAAGACTAATCATCAGTTCCTAAAATATGAACCATTGAAGTCTGTGTTTTATTCATTATCAGATAATAATTCCAGATGGTGTATTTCCTAGTTTCTGCTGTTTAGACGGTTTGTTTAGATATGTATAGTATATGCAGTGTTGATAGAGATTATAGTGAAGGATTTTTGTGAAAGTATGCAAAATCCTATTACGGTGGCCAGTGGATTGTCAAAGCAACAAAGTGATTTCTAATTCACTAATACTCCGAGATGAAAATGCTAGGCAAACTAAAAACCCTGTTTTTATTCACAATCGGAATGGTTACTTCCATTCAACAAGCAAAAGATTCCTTAAAAATATGAACATGTTGGACACAGTATTGGATTAAACTAATGTGTGTGATGCTGAGGTGACAAGGGACCTAATCCCGCCACAATTGTCCATGGAGAACCTGTAGTACACAATGTGTATGAGGCACTACTCACCTCAAATGTGTATAGTATTATGAAACTATGAACCATTTTTAGTGCTTATATTTTCTTTATCATAATCTTATACAATTTTAAAATTTAATTAAGGAGGAATTTGTTATGTATTGCATTGAAAACATTGTGTGTTTGCAGCCCTCAAGGACTAAGGAGTGCAACAAAGTTAATCATCCTAAAATGTGTGGGAAATGTTGTCTGAGACATTGTGTGCGCAATGCATTTGCTAGAAATGTATCTAGCAAAATATAAGCACTAGGTTACTGATATAGTTATTTTATTGTTATTTTATGTAAAAGTCCATGTAAGGGACCTTGACAGCCCCACTGAAGAATAATACATATTATTCTACTCTGTAAGTACTTATTATGAATTCTTGGAAACACCAGCCCCGTAGCTGCCCTCCTCCTCTGTGGTGCAACAATTCTAGCTAGTGAGGGCTGCTTGCCAATTAGTGCCAGGAAAGCCCTCTCATTGGGCATGGGGGCCACTTTAGACCCATTGCCCAGGGCATATATTCTGCAGAAACTCTCCAAACATTTGCAAGGAGGACACCAAGAAAATATATATAGATATACATTAAAGTACATTTGAATGCTGGAGTGTCCCTTTACGACCTAGTCCCCATTAGAAATAGTCTTACCCATGTCTGGGAAGAAGGGTTCAACCAGTCCTTAGGTTTAACCCCGATATTGCAGTCATTTGATTAAAAATATTTTAACTTGTCAGTGAAAGAATGCTAACAATCATTTAAAATGATGCCAAAATATAGAAAAGTACGCAATCTGAAATACCAAACTAAAAATAAATAATATATACAGGTATTGACTTGGACTTTACCTATTTAGAAATTCTCATGGTTATGGACTAAGGATTTTTATGTAGAGTCTATGTATTTTAGATTTTAAAACACAGGCATCATCTCACGTAATTAAAGAGGGGCAGATTAAAACAGATCTTTGCAAGGCTTACACCCTGTATTTAAATATATTTTTGGAACTGGTGCAAGCCTTCCAACATATGATACATATCCACGCTATTTCTATTTCCGTACAAAACCATTACTTTTTAAGGTGGTATAATAAATCAGAGTGAAAAAGTCTGCCATCTGCTTCTGAAAATGCTAGTTTACATGTTAATTGAATATTATTATAGTAAACTGTGTATTGTCCTCACTAATTACAAGGTTTTGTTGTTTAGGAAGTTGCTGGGATATGTTCTCCATACAGATTTCCTTCCAGTGAGAATCCTTGTTATATAAATTCCAACTCAACAAACAAATCGTAATAGCAAAATCATAAAACACTGTCTGTACCACATCATTTGCAACCACTCACTAATATCCCAGTACTATGCTCGGGCAGACACCTCTTGACCACAACAGCTTGGAGAAGTCAAACAACAGCTCGTTAAGATGGTTCTTAACCGCCGTCAAGTTCTTTGTCTATATGCCAAGCGTGAGCCAGTGTCTTCAGCTCAATGTTAATAAGCAAAGATAAACCAGATTTGATGAAACAAACTACCGGTATAGGTTTGAGAAGGATAGACACATTGATTGCCAAATCATCAATATTTTTAAAGTTTATGTAGAAAATCAAAATGCTTATGTTTATCATCTGAATTGTGTATAATATTTACACAAACACAATGTACCTTTTTTGTATTTTAAGCATCCAGTAATGCCGATGTTCAATCATATTTTAGCTTGGTTGCATGCAGTGGGGGGACTAATCACGCAGTAGTTCAATCTGACATTATTAAGAATATTTCATGAATCTAGGGTTTTCAGATGGCCAGGAATCCAAATGAATAAAATATTTACCATGAAACATCTTAGGCAATACATTGAAATTTCTGAAATCACAGCTTTTTTCTTTATAAAAAGTAAGGTAAGGTTTTGGTAACGTGCCAGCTGTTCTAATGCAATTTTCTATTATTTTCTATGATTAGTATTAATCATTAATCTAGTATTAATATTGTTGCAGTGCTAATATCATTTCCATAAAGCTATTATCACAACCATCTTGTAAAGCAGCAATTTAGACATGATGCAGACTCGAGATGTCAGGTCTCAAATGCAGCAGAAGGAAAAGTGAGGGGTGCAGAGACAAACCTGGGGTGACAAGGCAGCTGAAAACCCTGGCTTAAATCCTACCTCTCTGACCATACCTATAGCATGTGTTTCTGTGGTATTTGACCACCTCAGTCTTGGGCTTCTACTACACTTTCTCTCTTGGTAAATTACTTTTGTTCTGAAGACCTCTGCTAGACTAATGTTCTTATTCAATTATTATTCATCTGCTCCTACTCTTGACTAGTCCTTCAACTGGCTCACCATACCCTCCAGAAGAATATGTCCACAATTTCACCAGTGCTGTGTCAATACAACCCCACCTCCTTCTGTCAAACTCTCCTTTACTCTTACTCTGAACATTTATTAACAACCCACCAGGTTAGAGAACCATACAGTCTATCCTTTCGCTACCCCATAACCTGAATGCTGGAAAAAAAACATTCCCCACCCGCCTTCAAGATCTCCAAGCCACTGAGTTTTGCATTTTACATTTCCTACAATCAAACCATTATCAACCAGTCATGTCTCTCCCTTTTGGTCTCATTCCTTCTTAATCCCCCCAAAGGACATTTAGCAAAAGAGCAGGCCCCCATTGTCCTTCTTTATCTTTATAGGTTATATTTTTGTGTATTGTTATTTTTGCATTCTCCATCATTGTAAAAGCACTACTGCTGAGATTCATTACTAATAGAATTTATAAATTATAAAGTCAATGATGCTCACATGATTAGATACACATATTTATAAAATTATTTATTTCTGATGAAGGCTTCACATTAATAATGACAATAGCGTATACCTATGATTTCAGGTCATTTCATTTCGGTGGACACTTCCTATGGAACAGCCGGACAGAAAGCTGTGCTTGTCAGTCCAGACCTCCAGCCCGATGAGTGGAGCTGTCTCAGACTGGTCTATCAGATTGCTGGCACTGAGTCCTCTGCCAGTCCTAGTAAGCTAAATGTGTTTGTCCGGCCTGGTGAAGAGAGTTTTGATTACCTCTTGTGGTCATCTGATGAACAATCAGACAGCTGGTTAATAGCAAGTATTGATTTGAGACATACATCAAGAAAATACAAGGTAAATGATTTGTATTGTTAAATATTAGCTAATGCTAGGGAAAAATAATGGATATTTACAAGACGACTATAGTGTGCTGTCTTGAAGGCTTTTGGGGAGTCAATGCAAATGGACTTGAATATGCTTTTAACATAAAGAAAGAAGACTAAGGTGCTCCTTTAATGACAATTATTTTCCCCAAATAATGTTATTTTACTTAGTTATAATTTTTCAAACTAAAAGAAAAACCTAATAACCTACTGCTTGCTTAAAGTGAAGTTTATGATTTCCTCTTGGCCCCGAGACCCTTAAAAAGGAATATAAGACATGGCGAATGCATAGTACATTTGGTTGTTTCTACAGCACACAAGAACTGTTGTTAAACATGTCTGGTGTATGCTGACCAGTGATAATTTGTTGTTGCAAGCATTTTAAGCACAAGCATATGTTTATTCACTTTCTAGATCATATTAGAAGGGATTTTAGGAGCAGATAAAGTCAGTAGCATTGCTATTTTTGAACTCAAGATGACTACTGGGTACTGCATCGGTAAGTACAATGTAAACTTGTTCTATATGATCAGACCCAGACTCGGCGCACACGTAGCAGATGATGTCCTTTAAAGTGTGTCAGCACGTTGCACAAGTGCATTTATTGGCCTCTGGCCTTAAAGTGCCAGGGCCGATTTAAGGCCTCAGTCCGGCACTGCACATCATGTATTTGAAATGGCCGTGACATACAGTATATCAAACATGACAATGTAAGTTAACATATTGTATTTCCTGTGTCAGTATAATAAGTACAGACATAGTAAAATATTCTTTAGATATATATGTTCCTACAGATATTATTAAGAAACCAACAGCAACGTCAAATACTGTCATGGAAAAAATAACATAGATTCGTATCAAATAAGTTATTAAGCTTCTTATGTCCCTATATGCTTCTAGTAATATTAAAAGTACACTGTTTTTAAACTCTTAGCTCTAAGAATCTTTGGGTTTGGCATCTTTTCCTAGTAATTGTACAGTTTTTAATACACACTTTTTGATTGAATTATTCTGGAACATTTTTTACTTTAGATGAGAGGATACATGTGATTCTGAGAAAAATTCATGTAACAGCTTGTTGGGTACAATTCGTTTTGCTTGGCTTTGCCTGTATATAGAGATATGAATAATTTCGTTTTCTTTTGTTGTTGCTTTTTCAAGTTACTCTTTAGTGTTTAGAATGATTATTTCACAGATTATGTGTCATTTTAGAGTGTGACTTTGAAGAAAACCATCTTTGTGGTTACATGAACATCTGGAATCCAAATGTAAACTGGTTTGTCGGTGGAGGAAATATCCGAAATACGCCGTCTATCTTGCCTAAAGACCACACACTCAACAGCGAATTAGGTAAGCGGGGATGTGGAACATGAAAACATTAAATTAAAATATAGAATATGATTGTGATGAGAGTGATTACTTAATACCTAAATAAACAAACTAAACTACCGTATTTGCTCGATTATAAGACGACCCCGATTATAAGACGACCCCCCAAAATCAAAATATTAATTTAGGAAAAAAACAAAAAGCCTGAATATAAGACTACCCTATAGGGAAAAAGTTTTACCAGTAAATATTAATTAATGTAAATTATTTTCATGTTTAATAAAAGCTATGATTGAGAAAAATATATTTTTTAAATTTCCTTTTATTTGCCAACCTGCCCCCCCCAGTTATGCCACTCTGCCCCCAGAAATGCTTTATACCCCCCTATTTGCCACTCTGCCCCATGATATGCCTTATACCCCTGTATGCCACTCTGGCATATAGGGGGTTAAAAGGCATATCATGGGGCTGAGTGGCATATAGGGGGGTATAAAGCATTTCTGGAGGTATATAGGCATATCATAGGGCTGAGTGGCATATAGGGGGTTAAAATGCATTTCTGGAGGTCCAGAAATGCATTTTAACCCCCTATATGCCACTCAGCCCCATGATATGCCTTTTAACCCAGCATGTACTGGCTGCCTTGGCTTGATAGGAGTGTGATTGCTGTTAGCAGTTTGATATATATATATATATCAAACTGCTAACAGCAATCACACTCCTATCAAGCCAAGGCAGCCAGTACATGCTGGAACCTGGGGATGATAGCAGTGGGATTACAGCCTCCATATGCCATGCTACAACCCCCACCCCCCTTACACATCCATGCTATCACACACACACTCACACTCATTCACAAACATTTAAATACTCATTCATTCCCTTAATCACACACACTTCACACATACTCAAAAACCCTCCCCCACCCCCTCACCTGAACTGCAGATCTCCCACTCGCAGACTTCTGCAGGGGACCGGCTGTAGCAACTTCTCTGGCCCCGCCCTCAGAGGAGGGAGGGGGGAGATAGAGTTCTGTGAGGACGCTGCAAGCTTCCTGCCCTGCTTCTAACAGAAGAGACGCTGCTCGCGACCGGTAAGCAGCATGGCGCCAGCATTTTTTTGGGGTCTGATTAGAAGACGACCCCGATTATAAGACGAGGGGTATTTTTCAGAGCATTTGCTCTGGAAAAAACCTCGTCTTATAATCGAGCAAATACGGTAATATTAGGCAAAATGAAGTCAGAATTTGAATTTAACAATCATTTATAGTTATTGTCTTTTAGTATTCCTTTGACTGGAATCATTATGCTGCTTTACCTAGCGAACTGTGTAAAGCAGCATATCACCTTCTCCATCTAAATGATCAGATCTAAGTGTGCTAAGTCGCCATATCAAGTCACTTGAGGGTGAAGAGTATATAGTCAGATAATCATTGTGTGATATTCTGTACTGCACACCCTTTAGATTAGGTACGTATTTCATGAAATATTTTCTTCTCTTTTCTTAGGTCACTACATGTATGTTGACTCTGTTTATGTCAAAGCTTTCCAAGAAGTGGCTCAGCTGATCTCTCCCCTAATTATTAGTCCTATTGCGGGTTGTATGTCTTTTTATTATCAACTTCAGAAGGAAAGTAGCAATGTCTTTGTGGTATATACCAGAGACTTGCATGGTTCATATGAAGAAATCTGGAAAATGGAGGGTACGAGACGAGGAGAATGGAATTTAGCAGAAGTCGATTTAAATGTCCATGTCCCTGTTGAGGTAAAGTAACATAAATCTGTATTGAGCACAGCTCATATGCTAAACTTTTCAATATGAAGATACTTACATAAAGAATGCTAACTCTAATGGAACCCTTGTTTAAAAATGTGTTTGAAACAAGAAGTAGGCAAAGCTAAGCCTTTTTTGATATTGTTTTATGGAGTTTTTAACCTAAAGGTTACAGTCCTTTCGGGAGTAACTGATGGGTTGCTTAAGTGCATACCGATCAGTGAATATCACCAGGGGCACCAAGCTGATGAAGGGTGGAATGCATACACAAACAATGAGGCAGCCACTTGTATTATTATTTACCTTGCCACCCCTGGAAAGTCATTTCTTATTGAGACCTGATTTGGCCTTCTAGTAAGTGTGCATGGGGTGAAGGTATGGTGGCGCCTTTACTAACTGACCCCATTGGGCTTAATGTTGATTCTGTGGATATCTCCAGGGTAAAACTAAGTACAGAAGGACATTGTAAGATGTGGCATTGACTGGAAAAACTTAGGAGGGTCTTTGTCCAACTTTGCTAAGAAAAAATAGCTGATTTGTCAAAGCTGTGTCTTTGCTGAAGAAGAAAAATATCCAATTAAACATCAACTTGATTACTAGGAATATAGAAAGACAGAAGGTGGTAACCTGCACATGTAGCTTGTCTGTGGCCTGTTGCGCAGGGTTATGGCCATATATTTCCTCATACGTGCACTTGCTTTGTCACATAATTGAAGTTCGAGAAAATCCTTGTGCAATAAGATTGGTTCTCTCAGTTTTTAATACGGATGTATTTTTTTCTACAGAAATAAGTATTTGTGCAGAACAAAATTAGTTTTCTTCATTTTACAGCAGAAAAGAAAACACTGGAACATTCATAAATAATGGATAGCAGTGAAAATGTTCAGATTACAGCTTAAATGTACAAAGACAGCTAAGGTCAAGTTCATTTCTTCCAGGTTATCTTTGAAGTTGCATTCAATGGTGTACAAGCTGGATACGTTGCCCTGGATGACATTTCATTCTCCGCAGAACACTGCTCTGGTGAAAGAGGTATAGAGACCGTCCACAATTGTATCTTTTTTTTTACTTTGAACCTGTAACGTTATTATTGTGTGTTCCTGAATTCAGAAACAGCAACCAAACCAATTGCTGCCACATACAGTGAAGGAAAAAAATATTTGATCCCCTGCTGATTTTGTACGTTTGTCCACTGACAGAGACAGAATAACAACAAATCCAGAATAACGCATTTCAAATAAGTTATAAATTGATTTGCATTTTACTCAGTGAAATAAGTATTTGGCCCCTTTGCAAAACATGACTTAGTACTTGGTGGCAAAACCCTTGCTTGCAATCACAGAGGTCAGGCATTTCTTGTAGTTGGCCACCAGGTTTGCACACATCTCAGGAGGGATGTGCACCCTACTTCTCTCACCTCCTTCTCACTCCAAGTCAATAGCACACCTCAACAAAACAACTCTCAGCTGGAGCAGTGGCAGGCTATATCCAACCTGACCGCTGCGTACAAGCAATATTGGTTAGTAAAAGAAAATAGTATCTTCTGTCGAATGTGACACCTTTTATTGGACCATGGTAGAAAACGATGTAATAATCTTTCAGAACTTCAGAGGTAGCTTCTTCAGAACCTAAATAAGAAATTGTAAGGTTGCGGGCACGGCTCACTCCACCTAACGTATCGGTTTGTCTTAGTCTGTCAATTCTAGTCTTGTCATATCCCTTGAATATATGTATTGTGCTGTGTAAATTGTTGGCACTATATAAATAAAAAACAATAATAATAATAATAATAATAAACAAAGAAACATCTAGAATCCTGGTTGCCTAACTTTTCTTGGACCATTAAGTTGTGTTACTAAAAGTGGCAAAAAAGATTTTTAGTGGCTCTCTAAAATCCTTCTAACATTAAATATGGCATCAAAGACATTATTTGTGTAACAATTCAATGTTGTATACATAATAAGTATTTACAAACAGTTTAGTCTCTGGTTTATTTTATGCCCGCCCCTTTTCCATTAAGCTATGTGCATTAATGCCAGAAATTTACTAAACATTTTATTTATAATTAAGTATACTTGAGGAAATAAATAAAAAGCAGCTGTGTCTCAATGTTTGCCTTTGCATGCTATAACACTTACCTAATGCCTTTGTAAAAGCCAGCACAAGTGGTAACCATATAAAAGGATATTCTCAATCTTAATAAATATATGTATGTAATACAATACATATATTCAAGGGGTATGACAAGACGAGGATAGACAGACTAAGACAAACCGATACATTAGGTGGAGAGAGCCCTGCTCGCAAGCTTACAATTTCTTATTTAAAAATGCACAATTTCTTATTTAGACTGCACAATCCAGATTATCCCTAATCCTAGTTCTCACATTTACACAACAATGCATAATTTTTGCTATAAAAATGACCTGTGCCATTTTCTCTAGTATGGTATGTTAGGGCTATCATCTTGGAGGTAAATTGCATTTTAAACAGGTGATTTTGTGGTAATAGGAACAGCACAGTTTTAAATAACCTCTAGCACTAGAAGTTTGCACCGGGTGCCGCTCATCAGGGGGTGCCACCACGCCAGCACCCCTCCGGAGACAGACAAAAATGTCAGCAGCAGGAGGAACAGGCTTGGTTGGGGAGAATGCTGAATGTTTGTGAATGAATGTTTGTGAATGAGTGTGTGTGTGATAGCATGGATGTGTACGTGTGTGTGTAGGGGGGATAGCATGGCATAGGGAGGCTGTAATCACATTCTTATGCCCAGGTTCCAGCATGTACTGGCTGCCTGGGCATGATAGGAGTGTGATTGCTGTGAGTATATATATATATATACCGTATTTATCGGCGTATAACACGCACTTTTTTAACTAAAATATGAAGCTGAAAACCTACCTGCGTGTTATACGCCGATAAATCCTAGAGCCAGTGGCGGAACTAGCGGGGTCGCAGGGGTCGCAACTGCGACCGGGCCCTGGAGTTCTGCCAGTCAGGGGGGCCCAAGGGGTGCCGAGCGGTTGCTGAAGACGACCGCTCGGCAACTCTCGGGCCCCCCTGACTGACAGAAATCCAGGACTCCTCTGCTGGCCGCCGCCGCCTGCCTCAGCCGCCGCCGCCGCCTGCCTCAGCCGCCTGCCTCAGCCGCCGCCGCCTCAGCGCTTCAACTCCTGTGTTGGAAGTGTGAGGCGTTTGTCTCGGGTGCCGGCGCTTCACGCTGGGCGCCGGCATATGACGTCAGACGCCGGCGCTCAGCAGTGAAGCGCCGGCACCCGAGACAAACACCTCACGCTTCCAACACAGGAGTTGAAGGTAAGTGACCGGGGGGGGGATCCTGGGGGGGGGTTAGGGAGGGAGAGGGGAGATCCTGAGAAGGGGGGTTAGGGAGGGAGAGGGGAGATCCTGAGAAGGGGGGTTAGGGAGGGAGAGGGGAGATCCTGAGAAGGGGGGTTAGGGAATGAGAGAGGAGATCCTGAGAAGGGGGGTTAGGGAGTGTGTGTCTGGGAGTGTGTGTCTGAGTGTGTCTGAGTGTGTCTCTGAGTCTGTGTCTGAGTGTGTGTCTTACTGTGTGTGTCTTACTGTGTGTGTCTGAGTGTGAGTGTGTCTTACTGTGTGTCTGTCTGAGTGTGTGTGTCTTACTGTGTGTGTGTGTGTGTGGTTCCCCAGATAGCAGTGATTCTGATGAAGTTTTTTTTGTTCAGTTTTTTTGTTCAAAGAGGTGCTTTTTCTTTCATATTTGCCTTATAAGTGGTATAAATGTTATAATAAATGTTATAATGTAATAAATATTATTCCAACATTAAGTTCATAGCTTCCAAGTTAAAATTATTTTTTCTTACTCAAATTTCCTTGTTAAAATGGGGGTGCGTGTTATACACCAGTGCGTGTTATACGCCGATAAATACGGTATATATATATATATACAGCATGCAAATAAAGTTGATGCACTCAGTGGGTCTTCTTTTTAGAAAGTTTATTGGCTTAGTAAAGTTTTTGGCCAATTTGCACGTCTAATGCTTTTATCTTTAGTTGATGGAAAAAGTGTGCACACCTTCTACTTAATGCTTGATCCTTCTCAACCATTTAATTTTAATGTTAGTATGTTACAATTACAATGTCACTTTTCTTAAATGATCCATATTATTCCTAGTCACTTTTTCCACTGTGTTTATTGTTATGGCAATATGAAATATGAAAAGACATGTTTTTCTCAAAAAAATGTGTAGTAATCCATGTTTACTTCTAAGTCCATCAAAGTTTATTTTAGATATGTTTTAATATAGCTACAGTATGCCTGTCTTATGTCATTTTCTAAGTGCCTCTTGTATTTTGTAAAGTTCTTACATTTGGCACACATAACTAACAGTCTCATTGTAATGGTTACAGCTCATAATTGCTTCTATTTTCCATAAAAAAACACATATAATTTGTGTTCTGGCTATAACTTGGATAAAATATTCATATTCAGTTAGCATTTTCTGTATTTTTGTTTAAGAAGACAACAATTTACCAGTCCAAAGCATAATTGCTACAAAGAGAACAATACAACAAGACTCAGCATCCAAGCTCTATGGGGCGCTTTGACATCTGGGACCTATACACCACCAGAGGGGATGCTTATAACTGATAGTCTAGGCATAGGCATAGATCTGCATGCTCTGTCCCCCTCATCCTTCTCTGTCTTAGTGTTCTTAGTGCCAGGCTATGATGTTATAACTCAGCGCTCACATTTCTGTTTTGTGAGAGTAATTTCACCTTCCAAGCTCCTGGGAAAAGTGCACCCACTGTAACCACCACAGCGTGGCCTACTTTTATTTGACTTTTGATCAAGACAAAACTGATCTGCTTATTGCAGAAGCTGTAAGCAACTTTTACTACTTTATCACTGTACAGAAAGAGCTGTTCGATCAGACGTAACATGCTACTTTCTCTGAAGTATAAATCTGTTTCTTAAAATGTTGATGCTTCTTAAAAATTACTTGTTTCTTCAAAATAAACAGACTGTCATGATGAAGTATTTTAGGGTTTTAAACATTACAAAATTATGCATATATATATATATATATATATATATATTTCAGGCTGGAAAAATAACCTATTGTCTACAAATGACTTATTGGTCCCAATAAATCACATAGGGTCCTTTAATGAAATTGTTCATAAATACTTTCATTGCTTCTGTGTTATTTGTCATTCTTTGAAATGAAGGTTTGAGTCTTATCTAACACAATTGTCACTTCTATGGATTTGTAAATATTTAATATACCCTGGGGTATCCCTGTAGTTGAAATGTAGGTATAATGTAGGTAAATGTAGGTATAACAGCCTCTACTCTACTGGGGAGGCTTTCCACAAGATTGTTACTGTGGGAATTTGTGCCCATTCAGCCAAAACAGCATTTGTGAGGTCAGGCCCTGATGTTGGATGAGAAGGCCTGGCCACAATCGGTGTTCCAATTCATCCTAGAGTAGTTAAATGGGGTTATGGTCGGGTCTCTGTGCACCAAACTCATTAAATCAGGTCTTTATGGACTGTACTTTGTGCACAGGGGCACAGTCATGCTGGATCAGGAAAGGGTCTTCCACAAACTGAAAGTTGGAAGCATAGCATTGTCCACAATGTCTCTGTATGCTGTAGCATTAACACCACCCTTCACTAGAACAAAGTAACGACTAAACTTTACAGTAGGCACTAAGAATTCAGGTAGGCATCCACCACACCCAGATTTGTCCATCAGACCTAAAGGTCATGAAGGGTAATTTATCACTCCAGGGAACACTTTTCCACTGCTTCAGAATTCAGTAGCCATGTGCTTTACACCACTCCAGCTGGTGTTTGGCAATGTAGACAGTGATCTTTGGCTTGTGTGCAGTTACTCAGCCTGTTCATGAACCCCAACACACAGTGCTTGTGCTGATGTTGCTTCCTGGAGCTCTGCACTTAATATATCCAGGCAGTGATATCAGATGCATTCATTTGTATTACACTACGATTTTTTTATGGACCGCCAGTGCTTTTTACTTCTTCAAGATCACATAATGGACTTACACTACAGACTAACAATTGTACAACCCATTATACGACCCACTTGTAAATCTATTGGCATAAATGAAGAATGTTTATGGCCTGTTTTTTAAGTTGTTTTATAAACCTGAGCTTAATTTGTGATTAAGGTATTTAATGGTTAGGCGGCTTATGGGAGCTACAGGCATCGATTACAGCCATACCCCACGTTAACGTACTCTCTATAGCGAGAGAGAGATTTTTTTGTATATATGAAAGCAGCTTTTCTCAGGATATGTGTGGTTATTCCTCCTCATTGGGTTACATATACTCAGTAGCTGCATTACTGGTTGTCCCTTCTGACCATACCCTTACTTTGCAAAGGAGTAAGGAGATGGAAGATAACTTTGAGATAGGACATTGATTAAATGTTAGTTGTGCCACATTAAGACTGAGCTCAGGCTGTAAAAAAACATTAAACTAAATTTTGGCAAAACAATTGACCTACACAATATATTGGTAGTCATAATTAACAAATGTAGTTGTGCTTCATGCTGTGAGTGCAGGAGTTCCCCCTTTTAAATGAATTTTAGAAGGACATAAGTAAAGATTTCCATTACATTCAAGGAAATAATTATGAATCCTAGCGAGAACGCCACATAATTTCAGATTTCACATGATTTAGAGCATTGTTTATACTTGCCAGTTCAATGTTCTTTTGCAAGAAACCAACAAAGGTCTTTTGTATTCATTTCTGTTCTGAGATTAGTACATTTCTTATATCAACAATCATTCACTCAATGCCATACTCTTGTATGCAGGTTAAGGTTGCCACATATACATATATATGTAACAGGACCAAGGTGACCAGATTAGTCTCAGGTTGTCATTGCCAAGTTTCCTTCTCTGTTAGCCAGCTACAGCAGAAGATGGGAATTAAAGGGGATCCTTTGGACGATCCACATACAAAACACGACAGGCAGAAGTACAGGAACACACACACACTTATTATGGACGATACCAGGTCTTTTATACTCACCAGAAGAATGGGAAGATGATTAAACCACAATTTAAATTAGGGTTTGGAACATATTAACCAATAAGCAAAAGGACAAAAAATAACAACCAATAAGGTAATAGCACAACCTTGAGGTTGGGAAAATGTGGCTCATGGGAGAATTGCCTTGTCTCTCTAAGAAGGAGAGCAACCAATAGGAGAAGCTCCCGCTTTCACCACATTATCCTAGGGCGATTGGCACAGGCAGCCTAGTTCAACCTCTATAATATATGGCTGTCCAAAGCTGACCCTGGGATGGGTTACTCTTATTCACTCACTCTCATTACGCCTCCTCTTTCTGTCTAATCTTTATGGTGTGTATGTGTGGAACAGTGTGATCTGTGTGCCCAAGAGTGGTGTGTATGGCTGAGGAAGGTGTCTGTGGCTGAGAGTAGTCTCTGTGTGATTTTGGGTGATCTGCCTACCTGGCACTACTGGTGAAGTGTACTCTCAGCTGCGAGTTGGGAGTGGATAATTATTATAGGGGTGCAGGACAGATTTGGGGTTACCCCACCAAAAATGGCTATAGGTGTAATTCTCACGGCTAGAGTGCTGAACTAATAATAGTTCTTTAAAAACCCATCCACACCTGAGAGCCCACTTGTCATGATGGGGGTGTATATTTCTGGTATTTATCTGAAAACTACAACAAAATAAAGCAAGTCATAAGTCTTATGTGCTTACAAAACAGTTAATTGTTTTGTATAATTATTTAGTGTACTGTTGTATAATGTGTTTGTATTTTAAACTGTTTATTTGGTTAGATTTAAATAACACTTAAATGTTCATACATGTTCATAAAGAAAACCAATAGCTATGAAATG
This sequence comes from Spea bombifrons, assembly GCF_027358695.1. NCBI lineage: Eukaryota > Metazoa > Chordata > Amphibia > Anura > Pelobatidae > Spea > Spea bombifrons. Next base: position 100,633,475 of record NC_071087.1, read on the forward strand.
TGTACAATATATTCTTTCATGGAGATAATATAACAATAATTGGATATACTGATTGTATGATAAATAATATCAACAAAAGTAATCTAATGGTATTTAACTTCGAAGCTACTTTTCACCACTTAATGGAATGCATGAGGATTCACTTTTTGCTTGACTCGTGTTCTTTACTTATATGTAAGGGGCCATATGCAATTCTGTAAATTGTAAGTTGTACCACTCTTTGTCTCTTGGTCTTGTGCAGTTGATATGAAATTTTCTTTCTGTAATACCTACCAAGAAAGCAAAATATGGGGCATCAGCTTATGATTTTCATGTCTTGTATGTCATCTGATGTACATGCTAAGGAAGGCTGAACATTGTTGTTTTTCTTTTTTTCCAGAACCCGTTTTTAATGTAGAGGAGGCTGGGTGTGACTTTGAGAAAGATATGTGCCGCTTCCATCAAGACGGTAGAGACGGTGCTGGGTGGAACAGAGTGAAAATAAAACCAAATGCATACAGAATAGGAGATCATACCACTGGTTCAGGTATTTATTTTTATTTGCTACACTTTTATATTGCTTAGCTGTGTTCAGCTTGAAGTTGATATATCCAGGCAGTGATATTAGATGCCTTCATTTGTATTACACTAGTAATTTGTTTATGGACCACCAGTACTTTTTAATTCTTCAAGATCACATAATGGAGTTACAGTACACTGTGGACAATTGTACAACCCATTACATTAAGTCTTTTTGCATAAATGAAGCATGTTTATGGCCTGTTTGTTGGAGCTTAATGTTCTATTAAGGAATGTAATGGTTCCTGATAGTAGAAGGTTTATGGGAGCTACAGGGATTGCGTATATCCTTAGGGCAGCATTGTCAGTAACTATTTCTATTTTGTCACAATGGATATTTCAAGTTGTTTGGGGGTATTTAAAAAGTATTCACATAGCACAAGAGGCAACTTGATTTGAAAACAGGTTCCATGAAAGAGTGTTCTAGATAGTGACCAAGAATACCCTTGTAATAAGGAAACAGCCTCCTGGAAGAGGCAGCTGTCACCAGATGGTATTCATTTTCAGAAACATCCTATAAAAATACATTTCTGGAATAAATTAATGACCCTTTTTATTAAAATTTGTGCTGAAACATATTTGCTGTAAAATAACAAACATGAGATCAAACGTATTCATGTACGTACAGAATCAATTGCACGGGGTGTAAAAATTACACCCCCTGCAAACCACAAGGAAAAGTATTAACAATTATAAAAAAAATCATGTCAGCCAACCTGTAGGAGGATTGCAAATTTACAAGGTATCACGAGTTATTTTGAAAAAAATACAGCCAAATAATAAGGCTATTATGGTGCATGCCGTCAGGGAAACATTTTGACCTGGCATCTTACCAGGTTGTTATTAATTTTCTGTGGACTGGGCTGTTTATTGTTATTTTTAAGAGCTGGGTACTCAGTGACTACAATGCCAGCTAAATGTGTATCTTCCATAACTAATGAAGCTACTTATTGCCTTCTTTGACAATGCAGGTTGTTCCCCATGATAACTAGCTCTTTTGTTTTGCAGGCCATTTCATGTTGGCTAACACAAGGTTTACCTCTCAGCCGGGTTACTTTGGACGTCTTTATGGTCCTTCTTTGCCAGGAAACATGCAATATTGTCTGCGTTTCTTTTATGCATTTTATGGCTTCTCTAAAATGAATGACGCCCTGGCTGTGTATTTATTTGAAGAGAACCATGTTGTCCAAGAAAAAATCTGGTCTGTTCAGGAGTCACCTAAAGGAGTTTGGTTACAAGCCGAAATCAACATAAACAAGCCAATGCCTTGCAAGGTACATAACATTTTCTGCACGTTACCTCAGGTTAGGCCAAGACTAACATGAAAAATGCACTTGAAAGGATAAATTATTCATTGTTCCTTTTCATATACATAATTTATTACGACTGGGAGAAGTCCTCTTACGTTTCTTGTCAAGCTCATATTAGGTAAAAGTATTTCTCAGGCCTTCAAATTTAAGTTCAGCAAGGAAGCAGAATACCAACAGTTTTTGGATGTTATATATATATATATATTTATTGGAGATTTCAGGGCTACTGTGGCAGCCTTCGTCTGTAAATTTGCATGTAATGAAACTGCTTGTAGATAGTTGTCAAAAAGAACAGAAGGAACTGTGCAGAACGAACTGCAAGAAATGTTCCTAAAAAATATTTGCATCACTTATAGGAATATGAATCTCTATTTTTAAAAACAATCAAAATGTACAAAAAGCTTTGGCAAATACATGTATTCAATCTACATTAAAATGTTTGCTTTCCTATAATGATCCTCAATATTGTATATCTGTTTAGTCCTCTGGCAATATTGGGTTCTTTATTCATTGGACCTTAGATTGTTTATTGTTCATTTTATTGCTTTTATGCTTGCTGATCTTAGCCCCTGGAAGGAAAGCTTATATCAAACCACACTAATCAATGCGATGTTATATAGTCCTCTGAGAACACTTCCAACTTTATAGCTTGTGTGCTTTTTGATCTCCATTTTTCCATAATTTTAAATGGTTGAACTCATATAATCATACTCTGACTTCTCTCCAGGGGATACTTCACATCATAGGAGGATTTGAAGTCCAGGGAAATAGCTTTTATGTCTAATAATAGTCCCCTTTCAGTTGACACAGCCGCAAAGTAGATACAGAATTCCAATGTTCAGATATAGTTGTCCCAATTACCAAAATGTAAATGATCGACAGAGAATGTAACATTTTACTTAAGGTTGGAGTAAAATATATTGCAGCTGCATCTAATAAGTGCATGTTTTGTTTTTTTAAAGGACTAAAACAATGTCAGTATGTTCAAACGCCATCAGTTTTCACCTTTATAAAAAAGGTTTCTCGCAGTATAAATTATTCAGAAGTCAATAATATAATTAGGGTGAATTTTTGTTGGAATAGTTTCTTTGTACCTCACTGTGGGGTTCTCTGGCTATTATAAAGTAATTAGATGGCTTCTTCAGCACTGTCCCATTTCATATATATTAAGTGTTAATGGAGCTTTCTGGTCACCGTGGTTCAAAATCTCTATTTTTAAACAGAAACAAAATCAAATGTATTTAATTTAGATGCTTAAGCCATAGTTTTTTGCTTCCATTCCCACATTTTAGTTTGTCCACATCACTGCGAAAATAATTCTCACTACTTATACTCTTGGACCTGTCTGCAGCCTTTGATATAGTTGACCACTTCCTCCTTCTATAAACCCTTCATGCTTGTGGCATCTGTGACAGAGCTCTTCGACCATACCTAGTGTCTCCTTCACTGGAATTTGTTCCTCTCCCCTACCGCCATCTGTTGGTGTTCCTGCAGGTTCAATTCTTGGGCCTCTACTATTCTCCATTTACACCTCATCATTTGCACAGCTCATATCTTCCTTTGGCTTCCAATACTACCTATATGTGGATGGCACCCTAATCTAAATTTCCTTTCCTGACCTTTCACCCTCTTTTCTAACTCCCCTTACCTACTGTCTTTCTGGAATTGTATAATGGATGGCATCGCACTACCTGAAACAACCAAAATATGGATCCGTTCCCTTGTGATAGCCCGTCTGGATTATTGCTCCCTACTAACCGGTCTCCCCCTCTCCCACCTTTCACCACTTCAATCCATCCTCAAGAATGCAGCTAGACTAATCTTTCTCTGTCACTATTCCTCATCTGCTGCTCCATTGTGCCAATTGCTCCATTGGCTCCCCATACCCCCAGAATCAAAGTCGAATTGTTTACCCTGACCTACAGAGCCCTTAACAACTCTGCCCTCCCCTATATCTCTGCCCTCCTATCCAAATACATCCCTAACTGTCCTTTTCGTTCCCCTTATAAACTGCGTCTCTCTTCTACTATCATTACCTCTTTTTTCGGGTTTCACATATGTTATACGTTTTAAGTTATGTTTTTGACTCTCTTGTAACAATTCTTCAGAATCTGTTGACGCTATATAAATAAATGTAATATAATGCTGAGCTCTGAGATATCAAATCGCGCAGCATCAAAAACTCGCACGCTTTGCAGGGGAGCAGTGAAATAGAGGTCTGTACGAAAAGACCTCATGCGCCCTTTATTTTGTTGCAGGGAGATCCATGACCTCCCCAACCAGCCCTGCTCCTCCTGCGAGTTCGTCTCTAGAAAAAGCTTGCAGGGTGGCGGACAGAACAAATTGTGGTGGCGGACACCGGTGTCCATGTACAGACACCTTGCTGACTCCTAGGCTCTACGGGTAGCTGCTTTCAATCCCCCATGAACGAATGGACCCAGGGCAGCTGCCCGTTTTACGCTACGTTAAAGATCTGTTGGTGCTCTAGAATTCAATGATAATAATCCTCACTGTGATTTCTTTCATAAAGCACAGACTTACATTTCAGGATGAAATAATGCAAACCTACTTGTTCCACTGGACTCTTCACATTTTCTAGAGTGTGGTTCGACTCTATATCGTAACACACATTGGGTGTGGCTTTATGCTAGGTTTTCTGAGGTCATTGGAGACTTTTGTGATAAATCAGTGATACACTGATCAAGGGTAGTAGTCTCTTAGAATACAATACATTCACAAGTAAACTGAGCTGTAGCTGTTGTATCTTGCATACCATTCTTCTGTATTTCAGGTTGTGTTTGTGAGCTGGTGTAAGAGCTTTTGGGATTGTGGCCTTACAGCACTCGATGATGTTTCAGTGAGCGTTGGAAACTGCCAAACAGCTGGTGAGGCATAATAAGATCTGATTTTTTTCTTTTAAAGGATAAAGAAAAAGAGTAACACTTATGGAATACATGGTTTTGTTATACTCAGCTTTCATCATAATAGGCAGATATTTATCCATGACTATTAAAGATGAGTGGTGGCTAGGACGTTTGTAAACAGATCAAGATCAGGGAAGCCTACTGCAAAGCAATTTCAGCGGGCTGGCTTTGTACAAACTCCACTGTCAACACTGTACAAATGGATATAGATGTATTGGTTCAAACGTGAGGAAGTCTTAAGTTGAAGTTAGACTTATTATCTGGCCAAAGCAAGAAGCGATGTAGAGTCACATACGCTTTTAGGACCTCAAAGGATTTTTCTGCATTCCATCTGAAGAAGAGACATGTGAGGTCCTAAAAGCTTATGTTGCTCTTCATCTCTCCTATGTTGGTCCAATAACAAATGTTTTTCCTAGGGAAGTACATGCACCATGACTAGTCATTCCAGTCGAGTACACAGCAGGTGGGGGTCTCCCAAGATACTTGCACTGCTGTCGCAACAAACAAGGCAGCAAGTGACTGTTGGGAAGGGACTAGACAAATTACCAGAACTAAATTATTCCACAACTGGTGCTACATAAACATCTTTTGACCCATGATGAAGCTATAAAACACATGTGTCCTAAATTTTAGCTTCTGTAAGATATGCAGTGCCTCTCCAACAAAGCTGACACTGGGAAATGTGTAACTTTTTTTTTTTTTTTTTTTTTTACAAAGGTTGTCTATCCGTAGTCTTTGTGGCTAAAACCATTAGGTTTATATTTTGTATTAATCACATTTTCAGAAAGACTTTTGCTTATGAGATTTTCTAGAAACCTGTTATAATAACATTTCCTAAATAAAAAACAGCCATGTTGTTACGTAAGATGATATAAAGGCATTTTTAACTGCAGATAGACTTCCTCCACCACCTGGCAAGTGTACATTTGAAAAGAATGATTGTGGATTTCAGCAGGAATGGCAAAGGAGAGGCATGTGGCACAGGATACGAGGAAGTACTCCAACATCATACACTGGACCAAGGGGTGACCACACTTCTGGGGTAGGTGAGTCGAGGAATAATCTACAACTGTTTGATGCACATAGTTGTTATGAATAATTGCCTGGTGTATATGTTACATTACCTTGAGTTTGCACTCAACTACTCAAAGTTTTTTTGTCTCAGCACCACTTTTTTATATATAACAGCTCTCGTTTTCCCTCTGTCACTAGCAAATTGCTGAGCATGGTTCCCAAATACTTAAGGTACACAACACTCATCACTGACCCAACTATAACATCCACAAGTTACTTGTTGTGTATTTCCATAATGGAGGAATATATAATTTTAGATATGTTACAGATCTTCTAATGTGATCAGGATCATATTCCATCTCATGCTGTGATTGTTATATTGAACGCTTACACTTTAAGCAATCAGTTAAAAACACTGAATGAAAAGGCGTGACTGCACAAGCCACAGATGCCTAGCTTTTACCTGTAAAGTTAATTATTTTTATTTGGTGCATTTTCACTTAAAGGCTACTATATGTACATTGAAGCAACCCATATGGTCTATGGGCAGAAAGCAAGATTACTATCAAGACCACTTTGGGCCATCCCTGGGAAGCAGTGCTTGACTTTTTTTTATCATATGTATGGAGCTGGTACTGGACTCCTTAATGTTTACTTGAGAAAAGAAAGTGAGAGACACAAGGATACTCTGCTCTGGACAAAGAAAGGTGAACAAAGCATTAGCTGGATGAAGGCTCATGTGGAATATGAGAGCAATAAACAGCATCAGGTAAAACACACTTAATGGGATTTTATCATCAACATACATCAAGTGAATGATTTATTTTCCTTCCAGTTGCTTTGGCACTGTGGTCCCCATATATTAAGCAGAACTCGAAATGTACCTTGAAATGGCATTTGTGTTGATAATGGGTAACTATCGATGAATGATGTTACATCTATACAGCAAATACTCATTGTTTTATATAAAAGTTCTTTTATAACAGAAAAAAGAAAATAAATAATGAGCAAAGAATCTGGGGTAACAAAGCAAATGTAGATGTACCTTCACATTTCCAAAATAACTACACAGCTTCTATTATTTACAATATTTGTTAACAATGTGCTAAATTGTCTCACATTCATTGTGATAATGCCATCACTAGGTCTTCTTTAGTTTCCAACAATTAAAGCAGTAATGAAGGCTACTGCCATTTCACTAGTGTATTTTTTAGGACACAGCGAGAAATGTTAATGACCGCTAAACATATGTTTTGATTCCATGCTTCAGTAATCCAATTATCCAGTTTCTTTCCTGATTCAGTGTGATAAAACCACTTTGCATTTTTCCAAAACTATAGCTGTAACTGCATTACTGACGCATTTCACACAGCAGTAGATAATGCACAAATGATGTGTCATCAGAATGACGGAGCGACATGAACACTACAAAGTATGATACAAATAAACGGTGACTTAAAATGACTGGGCTATATTTTAGAGATGGAATCCTTGTATAACTAGAATTATTTGACATGAAGTCCAGGCATGCCATCTGAAGCAACCGCTACCACTAAATGTTCAGCTTAAATGTCAGTTTAATGAACAAAACATCTTCAACTTAGTAATCATAGATGCTATTACTGCATTGTAAAAAGAAATGAGGAATTTCATGTAGCAAAACTTGTAAATAGAAAACTTTTCCTTGTATATTTATTTTAGTATGCTAGCTGAAATGAGAACTATGCAATTGTGTTCATGAAAACGATGGCAGTGTATACTACACAACATGTTTTATGGTAAAATGCAATTAATCAAATGGAACATGTACCCCATTATTTATTTATGGCTATAATATAGTATCTTGGGGATAATACATTTCTAGTCCAAATTTAACAATTGAGCATCATTTATTTGGCCTTTTTCAGATTATCTTTGAAGCTATTCGAGGAGTTTCAATAAGAAGTGATGTTGCAATTGATGATGTCATGTTTCAAAATGGACCCTGCAAAGGTAATATCTCTTGGAGCTAAGAATCATATCTATGTAAAGATATGTAGCAGATTGCTAGTAGTAAATCATCACTTTCACCCCACCAACTTCCCTGCCTCACCAGACTTTTACGATTGGGGTCAGGGTCCTCATAAACTTCTATATCAGTTACAATGAAATCTTGTAATGGGAGTCTTACTTTTTTATTTTTATAACAGAAATTGCTAGTGAAACACAGATAGATCTTTTTGGAATTGACAGGATCATCTAACCAGCCATTCAAGCTATGTTTTCTTGACTTCCCTCATATCATTCTTGGATTGCTTCTGGCTGCTACCTAGTGACATAGCTCAGTGCTGGCTGCTACGCATGTGCCTCTACTGAGAACATCCCCATGTCCCACTATGCTTTCCATCCTTGCTGGGTTCAAAAATGGACCCAGCAGTGCAGGTGTATATTAAACAGGCTGGTGTGTTGGTGTGATAAATGAGGGGCTTAGCAGTAAGACAGTTCATCATAAAACGCTCTTTAGAGCACACAAAGGCTTTGGGTCTTCAGTATCCTTCTTAAGTATATAAATAATGTATAAATATATATTTTAAAAAAAGTTTTGGGGATAACCGCTCCTTTCAGCACGCAAAACCCTCAGACAACTGTTTCACAGCTGTCAGTCAATACAATCCAAGAACAGTGAAGGAAACTTCAGATTTTATTAATAACCCACACAGTTTCTCTCTACTCCAGTACAGGCAACAGTGACCAAAGTTTAAAGAGACTTCAGAGATGTTAAAAGAAGGTCTTAGGGCAAGTCATAGTGTAAAACTCTGATAACCAGGTAATTCCTACTAAACCTGAGATCTTTATTTCCACAGATACAAACGATTCCTTGACTCTGCAGTCTTCGGGTTATTCAGATGACTTCAATGAAATTGATCTCTAGCTCTTGAGCTTACTGAAAAACAATGTATCAAACTAGACTTTGGTCTCTTGTGAAACTGCACAGAACATTATATTTTATAGAGAATTCCGAAGATTGCTTCGGAAAAAATATTTACGGATACATAGCACAAACTCAGAGCACTTGTGTTCGCCGTCATATAAAAACCTACTCAGGCCTAGATTTGTGTAACAATGGTATTTTTGCAATGACTATAAAGGATGTGTGTGCTGTGTTGCAGATTGCAATAAGAAATCCACTGTATAGCAATACAAAACATATATAAATGTATGTTCTTTTGCTATTTTATTATTGCGTGGTTTCATTGTTAATTTTGTAATGTTTTTGATACTGTTGGAACCCCACAAAATTCACAATAAAATATCTAAATTGTGTTTTGTGAGCATTTGTTTATTCTCTTTACTGTTCTCCTGATATGTTAGCTGATGCATGTATGTACTGTATAATCATCACGATGTTTACATCCTCAAATGCTTGTTTGGCTCTCTTCATGACCATTTTGGGGAAAAAACACTTTATGCCAACTTAAATCACTGTGAAAGGGGAAGGACAAAATTAAATCCAAATTGGGTGTTTTGTATGAAATGTTTTAGGCAAAAGAGTTCTCTGAAAATACATTATTAGACCAAGTGCTAAAAAAGAAGTCCTAGATCTAAGAGCTAAGCTGCTGCTTTTCAGTTAATTGAGACCCAACTTTTTCAGTTCTTGTACTGCATATTAAACCTTTTTGGTTTTATAGTGCAGGTAAATATTAGAGCACAATTAGTCTGTGTGTACTGCACAGCCTGAATTAATCCCCCTCATTTTACAGTAATAGGTTTGAGAAAATGCAGATCGAGGATGCTACATTTTACTACTTCTGTAGAACAAAAGCAACACAGGACCTGCTTTTAGAAATATAAGATACTAACGTATGTTGCTCCCAGAAGCAGTTTGGAACTCAGTAGTGAGTGATGCTACAGAGGACAGACAATTTATATGTGTGATTCAGCACCTAGAACAGTGATGGCGAACCTATGACACGCGTGTCAGTGGTGACACGCGTAGCCATTTGGGGTGACACGCGCAGGATTTCCTGCGATTCATCCTCGGCTCCTGCACGGCCGCCGAGGATGAAAGAATCTGCGCTGGAGGACCCGTTCCTCCAGCACAGATTCTTTCATCCTCGGCGGCCGTGCAGGAGCCGAGGATGAATCGCAGGAAATCCTGCGCGTGTCACCCCCCCCCCAAAAAGGGGGGGGGGGCGGGACGTGCGTTAGCGTAACTAGCGGGGGGCGGGGCGGTGGAG